>NW_010536542.1:0-28055 GCF_000687285.1 Phaethon lepturus | reverse complement strand
CAGAGCCGCCCTGTGATGGACGTCGCGGGGCGACTGCTTCTGAGACGCTGCCTGCAACGTGTCCTGCAGAAACTTTTTTTTAATCGGACGTTTAATAATTTCTTCCCTAAGTATTTCTACTGCCTGGTCAAAAATGGTGTCTAAAATTAGCTTCCCCAGATAAAGACATTTTTGTCATATTTGGTACATTCCTATGCAAACACTGAAAGCCAGCTGTTTGGGCCGGGTTACGGAGACAAATCTGTTTGTAACTATACTGATCCGGCATTGTTAGTCCTGGAATTAATAGCTTTTTTATCTGTCTACATCCTATGCTCATTTTTTCCATACTAAGCGAATGCCAGAGGAAGCATTAGAAGGGCTATATAATTAAAACCAGAAGTGCCTCCCAGTGAACTTAACAGTAAATGCTAATGGCATTTCTAGCAAAAGTAATGCCCTGGGGGACTCATTGTAAATGAACTGAGAGGGACTCGGCACTGTTGCTTTTATGGATTTTCACTGAATCTGTACAGTTGAAAGGAGTCAGGATTTGGATTTTTTTCCTGTCAGTTGAAGTCCTCTGTGGTCACCGACTGCTGGATAAAACCCCTGAGACCAGATTCAGAAGCCACCCCCGATTCTGTTGTTTCTCATCGTGCGACTTCCCTTACCCGGGCACTGCCATCGTGACCCAGTTTTTCCACCTATTCTTCTGGCTCTTACGCTGGTGAAAGTCGTTTGACTTCGGGGAACGGTGCTTGGCGTGAGAAACGAGCTGGGCTGCGGTGTGAGGAAAAAGGCAGACCTTGCGGTCCCCGGTGCCCGCCTCTGGGCTGATTGCCACCAAAGGGACTGAGGGCTGGCTCCGCGCATCTCAGGGCTCTGCACCCTTTAGTGTGGAAAAAAAGATGTTGAGAGAGACAAAAATAACGTATTTAAAGAATGCCCACAAAAATCCAGCGGTCTCGTAAGGGCCGTGCTTTGCAAATACTTCTGCGCCTGATTTTCCAGGCATGCGTGAGAAGTTTGCACAGGGAGTTTTAAACTGAGTGTTTTAGGGGATTTTGCTGTAACTGGTGAAGCCTTCCCGTGGCCTGGCCACCGGGGTGCTTGCTGCAGGGGTGGGGGCTTTGGCAGGAAGGCAGAAAACTGGGGAGCGGGTAACAGGCTTTTCTGCGCTGAGGGTCATGAGGATCGCACCGGTGGGCTGCAGACGGGCTCTGGTGCCCGGCTTGCATGCTACCGACCGCTAAATGCCTCGAAGGGAAAGCGTCCCATCCTGGCACGGGGCCTTTCGCTAAGCTGCTTCTGCAATAACAGGCGGTGCTGCTGGGGAGCGAGCCGGCAGCCCGGGAGGGGAAACTTTCCTTTAAAAGGGCAAGCCCCATGCTGGAGCAGGCTGGGCTAGATGCAGGTGAGCTAGTGCCCACCTCGCCAGCTCCCGCTTCCTGCTCCATCTGTCAACACCAACACCCTCTGGAGCCCAAGACAGCCCAGATAACCCAAAATGGACGGCTGTCTGCTAGAAGTGACCTAGACCAGTGACTGTCTGGGCAGAGAGCGGTCCTGGTCACTGGAGCATGGCTGTAGGCCAGAGGGACCTGGCTTGGTGTTTGGGTGAGTTCCTGCCGTGCTGGGAATGGGGGCAACAAATGTTGTCCCTGACAGAGACGTGTGGGACATGTCAGTGACGAGGGACCACACAGGGCTACAGGGCAGAAGTCAATTCATCTAAGTGATAAGCAAGCTTTACTTCTTCCCAGCCGTGACTGGTTTTGAACCAGCTGGTGGAAAGGCCATACAGGAGCATACTTTGCTCTTTGCTAAGCTTGTTCTTAGTCATCTGTGCTCCTGTAATGTTACTGGTGAAATCTTAGTGATGAGAAGCTTCCCCGGGGCTGTTGTGGGATTTTCACAGAATCGGTTGAGTTGATAGCAAAATTAGCGGGCTGACCCAAAGCTTGGGTCAAGGCTGGTGGCAGAGATATGGTACAACTTGACCAAAGATTGGGCACTCAAAATTATTTGATCTGGGATTTTTTCTCCCTTTCTCAACTCCTTTTAGTGGTTTCTGGAGGAAACGCCACCAAGATCTGCATGAAATTTAGTATGCCAAGTGTGCCCCAGAGAAAGCAAGTGCCTGACATCTAGCTATGCTGTTAAAATGCCTGGCAACTTTACATCTTCTTGCTAATAAGACACTGCATGACTTTCAGTGACAGCAAGACCATTCTCTCGGTAAGATGAGAACCAGAGAGGACAAAACAGAGGACAAGCAAGAAGCAGTACTCCTGAGTTGGCAGGGCAGTGGGCCAGGAAACTCTCATCTGTTGGTACTTTTGCTGTGACTTTGGCCAGACTCAGAGACAGCTCAGTGTGTCTCAGACTGCAGGCCACGGGGTTTGCTGAAGGGCTTAGAGACGGCAGCGCAGCCCTGGGCAGAAGCTACCGGCAGCTCGGTCCCTCCAGCAGCCTCCGGTTGCTGCCTGCACCGCTGCCAGCTTGGTGGGAGCTCCTAGGTGCCACAAATCACCGGCAGCAGCTCAGTTTCTCCAGGATGGAGAAGTGAAGATAAGATGTAATTACTGGCCACAAGTATTTGCAGTATTGTCTGCTCCAGAGGAACTGAGCTGCAGCCAAACAAGGGCGGAAGCCAAAGGATTTGGTACAACGCACGGGCCAGAGCGGGGTTTCTTAAACATAAGCTTATACGCACACACCAGAAGTTTCCTTCTTGGCAGATATAAGCTCTGAAAAATGTGGCAAGGAGAGCAGTATGTTCAGTCAACCCTTTAATAACAAGCAGATGTAATAAAGTCTGGGCTTCCTACAAGTCAAAATAAATTTTGTCACCAAGCTAACCGGAGCCAGTGCTTCAGCTCACGTAGCTGGGGAATGTCAGGGTGGAGAGGATCCACACAGTGAATTTTCTCCTCCCATTTGAACTTCTTCTTTCACCTTTCTTTCTTCTCCCACCTTCATTGCGATGCTGCATGCCACTGCATCCTTTCATAGCAGCTGGCATTTTACAGCAAGAAAAACAAACCTTGTACTTCGTACCAAGCTGCAAATGGGAAACCTTCAAAGGCTGCCTTCACTCTGGTTATTTGGCTTCTGAGAACAAACCCAGGAGACAAGTGGCCAGCTGAACTTTAGGGTCGCCGGCACTCTTGCTGCTTTTGGTAAAAAGGGAAGCCAAGGCTGAGGTCAGGTCCTTGTGTAAACCTCTAGTTGGTCACTGAAATTGTTGAATTTCCCTCCCGCACCCATTTTTGTTTTTCATTCCCTCGTTCATTTTGGAGACAAGCATTACAGGAAAACTGCAGTTTTCAGGGCAGCTACATGTTTTTTGACCCGTTGGCATCCCAGTAAAATCCTGACCTGCCAAGGGCATTTAACCCTGTATCTTGGTCCTGTATGAGGTCCAAGTTTCACAGCCATTAGGGAGCAGAGCTGATAAATGCTGTGATTTAGAGGTTGCCTAATAGAATCTTTTGCCCCAGAAGACTTTCAGAGTAAAATCCACAGTGATGCTTACAGAAAAATGGTAAGCATTAAAAGTAATGTGTTGGGCTGAAGGGGAGTAGAGACACAGCTGCCAAGTCTGGCTCGGGGGCAACGGGCAGTTGTCCACCCCAGCAGCCTGCTGCCTGCCCTGGGGGGACATACCTTTACTGTGCTGCACACATGCATTCATCCTGGCAAGAAAATCGGGCTGCTGGTGAGCACCAGTATGAGCTGTGGTCTGTCCCTTGGCATCTTCACCTTGAACAGCAGCAGAGAGAACAGGAAGGAGCAATGCCCCTAGGAAGAGAGTCTTAGGGGACAGAGGGTCTGTTCAAGGAGAGGGGTGAGCTGATCATGAGATTTCCTTCTCTGTTCCATGAGGATGGAATAAACTTGGTCTCAGCTCAGCATCCTTTGGGTGCAGTTCAGTAGCACTGGGGAACTGATGGATTAAGGATGCAAACAAATAAGTAACTAGCGATAGAACAAGAGGAAATGGCCTCAAGTTGCACCAGGGGAGATTTAGACTAGATAGGAGGAAAAATTTCTTTACTGAGAGTGGTCAAACATTGGAACAGGCTACCCAGGGAGGAGGTGGAGCCACCGTCACTGGAAATATGAAAAAAAATTGTGGATGTGGTACTTCGGGACATGGTTTAGTGGGTATGGTGGTGTTGGGTTGATGGTTGGACTTGATGGTCTTAAAGGTCTTTTCCAACCTTAATTATTTTGTGAGATCTTCCATCTCACATTCACTGACTAGAGCGTGCTGTCAAAGCTCCCAAGATGATGGGAGGTCAGATGAAGATGTAGATCCTCGTGAACTACTTGGTTATAGAATGTGTTGAGGTGCAAAGCCCACTTGTGAAAAGGGGACAATAACAGAGATTTTCAACAGAAATGTAGAAAATGTCCTGTTGAGAAGAATCAGGTGTGCCTGGCTTGCCTGCTCTGTAAAGGCTTTCACTGGCCTTGACTCATTAACTCACAAATACAGGAGAGCCAAATTACAGGCTTGTCCTCACCATAACAAGAACATAGCGATTCAAGCAGGTCACGGGCAAATTTGGACAGCAAACTGGGGGCCTGTCTGTGCGTAACACCTACAAAGTCAGGGTCTGCATCCCAGGCACGTGACTTGCAAGCTCTTTGGGGCGGATGCTGTTGCTGGGCGATGAACAGGACTCTGCCTGCTGGGTGCTGCTCCAGCACCTGGAGCCACAACCTCAAAGACACCTCTCTGCTGTCTGAACCTCAGCAACCATGACTGAAGTCACCAATAAATAAATTGATTGCTATGCTTCAGCAGGCAGCCGCAGCATCTTTTCTACTCTTCCTTTACAAGCCTTCACTCGGTCATGAGACCTGCAGATGCCACATGCCAAGACAGCACCCAGATGCCATGCATTTGCCTTTATTAGAGAGGACTTTGAAAGTTAAGATGGAGCTTAAACAAGACTGAAGCAAACTATGCGTGGGCCAGATCCTAAATACAGTTGGAATACCACGCCTGAACGGGCTGTCAAGTCTCTCCAAACCAAATTCTCATTCAAATGCCTCTTTAGTTGTTGGTAGAAATTCAGCTCAAATATAAACCAAATCGAGTTGTTTTTCAAAATACATTTCTGGAAGAAGTGGATGTGGGCACACAGAGAAAATCTATCCTTGTAGCTGCAGGTTTGATTCTCTTATACTTTGAGAACTCGCTGCCTAAGACAAAAGGCAGAAAGTGAGACTAACCAGCCTCTGCTAGCATCTTCCCTTTTGTGACAGGCTTTTAAAACATGCATGGAACCATCAACTGATAGAAAAACTGTGTGGAAGTTTGTCATTGCCAGTTCTGGTCATTTGCACTAAGTCCAGTCTGCCTCCCAAGGGGAAGTAGTGAATTAATTCCTTATTTTGCTTTGCTTGCGCAGCTTTTGCTTTACCTATTAAACTGGCTTTATCTCAACCATGAGTTTTCTCACTTTTACGCTTCGGGTTCTCTTCCCCCATCCTGCCTGGGAGCAGCAAGAGAGCGAGCAGCTGCATGGTGGTTAGCTGCCGACCAGGGCGAAACCACAACACAGAGTTTCCAAATTGCTCCTGCAATATCAATCCAGATACTGATTTGTAGTACCTGAAGATATTCGGGGGGGTGCGTGTGTGTGTGTTAGGTTTAAGTCTTATTACAGTGAAGTACAAATAGACTTTAGTCTTTAATAAAGTCCCAAACCCTCCTGTCCCCATCTGTCAGACAAAATGATAAAGCAAATCTACTTCTCCAAACAGCTGCAGTGTATTGATTTTGTGCCTTTTTTTTTTTCCCCAAATGTGAAAAATTCAGTTTCTAAATTCTAGAACAGATCATTCTTGGCTGGCCCTCAGGCAGATTCAAGATGCCCCAAACAAGTCCAATGGCACTGTAGAAAGCAGAGTATAAAGGACAATACGCAAAGCAGCACAAAAGCCTTGAATGTTCTATTTAAAGTGACTTTATTAAAACATCGTTAATATAAAATGTGACCAAGTACAATTTTTTTGTAAGAATGTTTAATAAAAACATATTAAAGAAAGAAGGAGCATCAACTCTTGTCAAAGCACAGGAAAAACCTATCAGGATAAGTAAAAAGTTCTGCAGCATGTTCTACCAGCTGGTCCCAATGTGTATTAGGGTCGAGTTGGCCGATGGAAGAGAAAGACAGCCCAGGTTCTTCCCTAAGAAGCTTTAATGTATTTAGCAGAGGTTTAAAATAACACTCCTCAACAGCAGGAGACTTCGCTTTCGGATCTCCCCATATCAAAGTAAGATCAGAACGCACATCTTCACATTGGATCTAAAACTCTTCCGCAGCTGAACGTACAGAAAATTAGATTCACTGGTAACTGTAAAACCCAGGGTTAACACTTGTCAGCTTTGAAAAGGTGCAAGTTAATACTAATGATAGACCTAAAGAATTTATGCTAAAGTTGTTCTAAGCTATATTAATGCTGGATGCTTGCAGCAAATGCTAAAAAAGGTCAGCTAAGAAAAAGAAAGCAGTGAAGTCCAGGCTGGTAGAAACGACAAGTATTTTCTGAACTGCTGAATGCAGAGGCAATATCCACGAATTACAGGAGTTTCTACATCTCAGGAAGGATGTAAAGAAGCTTTCAGAAGTCTATAAATAAGGCTATGCCATGACTTATACTCTGTGGCAATCTTTCCCTTTAGCTAAAAAACCTTTTAAGAAAACACTAGAAAAACTGGCAGGTTTGGGCTTGGTGGTTCTATTTTTTTAGCAGTAGGGAGGGGGCAGCTTACAGCATTTTCCTTGATCAACAAGTAAGTTTTAATGCTCTATCAGCATCCTCTGCTTGTTCAGAGCAAGCAGCACACCAATTAGAGGCAAGGGTTCTTCTAGGACATCTCAAACTCTTCCTGTAACAGCCAGAAGAAAACCCTGCAGCATCCAATTCTGCACATTTAACTGCCCCAGGCATTGAACCAAATGTCAAGTGCTAATCCATGAGAAGCCTAGCACAATTATGGTCTAGGAGACGGTGACTTTCTTTTAGCTTTGGCTGGGACCCATTAGACCCATTAGAGCCCCGTGTTTTGCCTTCTACCCCAAACAAATGCTAAGGGACTATTGCTGAGGTAAAGGGAAAGGTCAAACCTTTGGCATTGGAGCAGACCAGTCACTGGTTGTGCGTAGGGGGAATTAAGGCTTCAAGGTGAGGTAAACACAGTGAGAGTCAGTGTGTAAATCATGCTGCATTTCAGAGACGACAGATTCAAACGACAGCTAGTCTTGTTCTCTACATTTTAAACACCAAACAAAGATCATTCAAAAGCAGAACTGGAGGCAAGTCTGCTGAGGGCCACCTTGAGATGCCCCTTTGCACCTCGGGAACAAATGTAACCCAAATGTAGAACGCTGAAGAGAATGTACCCACAAAGAGGAAACAGCACCAAAGTTGATGAGTCCTTGAGACGATAAGCTGCTTAAAAAACAAAGAAGCCTTGTACTACTATGACCTCCCAGAAACATAGTGGTTTCCTGACACAAAGGTAATCTACACTCCAGCACTTCCCAGTGCTGTACTTCCAGCACTACTATTATGAAGAGTTATGCTCTAACAAGGAGGCAGTGAAATCGTTAGGCTTGTGTTCCCTGAAGAAAAGTTTCTCCCATTCATCAGGTGTCATCCTGTTCCCCTGCACCCACCCCCAAGTCTTTAATCCAAAGACCAGAAATGCCTGTCATTTCCCCAGGTCAATTTTCTAACACCCTGACATTATTTTAGCAGATTTGTAGGGTACAAACACAGTGCTTCTTTGGATCCATCATTTTGGCAATGCCTTTGCCCTCTTCAAAAGAAAAGTGTTTTCAAATAAGTGGTACAAAAGTTACTTTCAAACAAAATGAAACATAGAAATCAATGCAATTCTTCTTTATGCTTATTTTTCATACTGTTTTAGCTAGTTATCTGAAGTATGGAATCATTTGCTTATTTAGAACCATCGCACGTGCAATGCTATTTCTTACAAGCCATGCTAGCACAGTTTCGACTGAAAACAGCAATCTGGTCCTGTACGTTCCATTTCTAGGATACGGAGACTCTCATTTGTTTTTTTTTAACATGTATATGGTAACTTTTCCCATCCTCTCAATACAGTAGCTACTAAAAATGTTAACAGATATTAAAAAAAAAATCCAAATGAAACCACACTTCTATCACCGTTTAAAAACCAAAGCCGCATATGGTATTACAAAAGTTTATACAAAGGCAACATTTAAGAGTTTGAAAGTTACTTCTAGAAAAAGACACGAATGCTAGTAAATTAACATACAAGGAGAAAGATATTCCACTCCTTCCCCAAAATTGGTTTGATCAATTTTGAAGTATCTTTTACCAGTTGTCTAGGAAATCAAAGCCAGTCTTCAAGATAACATTGCTTGTACTAGTCTGCAAGGGGAAAAAAAAAGAAACAAGATGTTGTTGTTAATTACAGTATTTCAAACTCAGTACTTGACTGCCTATCTACAAAAGAAAGTTTAAAGTGTTGTCTGCCAATATTTCAAGTCCTTCACCTTGCTCTAGGATACCTAAGAGTCTACAACAGAAAATGCTAGACATCAAAAAATACTCAGTGACCAAAAAGGCAATTCCAGATAAAAATAGAATTCTTGTGGTGGTCTGCAGGCAAAATGTTGTTTGGTTACCACCCCCCACCCCCCCCGCCACCATGGAAAAACTCATAAAGATCAATTTTTAGACTAGAGTGGGAATTGCAGAGAATGAAACAAACACAGAATGTAAGCATCACTAATTCAATGGATTGCCTGTTGCAATGACAGCCAGTTGTTTCCAGAAAATTACACAGTTACAACTTTGTTGACAAGGTGTTTACTAGGCTATCAAGAACATGCTCACTCTTACAGTGCTGCACTTTCAGCCGTGGCTTTTAAGATTAGTGTTCAGGAAGACTATTCAAGGGACACAGCTGAGTGTCTGAACTCTCTTGCTAGAGCATGGCGCTCTTCCCCTGAATAGGGAAGATAATCCTGAAAGTGGAAACAAAGAAAATTCTATGACACTATCTTCTCTACTACTCTGTACACATTTTGACATGGGAGGATTGTTTCTCCACAGAGAGAAAACTCAGGCTTTTCAAACTATTTCAGTTAGCTAGAAAACATACACAAAGGAATTAAAACTGTAACATACCATTAACATGTAGGAAAACATGATAAAGCCTTTAACTAAAAATAAAGGACTAGTGCAGTCGCACTTTGTAGAAAAACAGGTCAAGGAGCATTATGTCTTCGCTTCAGAGAAAAATAACTAAACATAGGGCTCCAAATACTGAAGTGGCTTAAGCACTGTTCTCTCCTAAGTGCGGCCACTTCCTTCTCTTGCAAGTATTTACCTCATCCTGCATCTTTCTGACCTTACATCAACTTGTTTGGAATTTAAACAACCACTGTTGTGAAAATATGGTAGAGAAAAAGCTATGCAACATGCTTACAGCATAAAGTAATATGTCAGACTTATGCCGGAGTGATGCTACAGATTCTTAACAGAACTGCAGAGCTCTGTGTGAAGAACCACTCCTCTACTTCACAATTTTCAGGCTTCTCTTCCTTTTCTTTCCTTCACCATGTCATATCCTGTTGTTCCCTTTCTTTTCTCAAAGACCAGCATCTGTTTTTTAAATAGTTTCAATTGGCTATTGAGCTGCTTAAGGGTAGTTTTTTGTTGTTGGGTTGTTTGGGTTTTTTATTTAAAAAAACATTGAGAAGGCTAATTCTGGACGCTCATTCCATTTCCATTTTGGACTTTAAGAGAAAACACATTTGAAAGCAGCCTAGCTGCCTGGGACAGAGTACTGGGAAGCGGCTGTTGGGCTACTGCTTAAACCAGCTGAGAAACTAGTTTGCCATTCATCGCTATGCTGTCTGTACCAATGAAGTATCCTAGACTAGTTATCTACTTTTCAAGTTAAAAACCTTCTTTTTTCCATTAAGTGTTTTGCTGTTTCAAGAAAAAAAAAAAATCCTCTTTTACCTGATAGCAAGCTCTACCCCAAACTGTTAGGTAGCTTGCTATCAGTCAGCCACCAGATGCCATGTCAGCATTTCTGATATTACATTTAAATGATGCCCTTACCGTATGCACTTTACCACATAAAAAATAGTTAACATGTTGGTTAAGTAGACTTCTTTAAATTTACAGGATAAAAAGCCAGCAAGCTTAGCTATGGTTTAATGCTTTATGGAGTCCCTAATCTTCAGCCTTGTCAAGCAACCTTTTAATGTGCTATACAGGTTCTGAATCTAAGGACAGTGGATATAGCAGTCCTTACCTGTCCAGGCATTTGTGGATCTGTAAGTATAGTACCATCAGTATCTTCCTTGTTTGTCCTAGAAGATGCCAGGTCCTGTGGTGGGTCAGGAAGAAAGAAGTCATCTAGAGAACTAGCAGGGAGTTGAGTGGGTCGAGGTTTCTCCCATTCGAGAGATACAGAAGGTAGGCTGGGGGCAACAGCCTTCTCTGGCTTAGTTATGCTGGGCTTCTCAGCTTTTGCCATCTCCTTTGGAGTAGACTCTTGTCTGTAAAAAGAGGGAAGGGGTTTCTCTCCTTTCTCCATGGACTTGATCTGGCTGGGAGTCAGGGACTGGAACTCAGCCTTGTCTCCTTCAAACTTTGAGCGCTCTGCATTTATCTTCCAGAAAGAGGACTCCTCTTCCTTTCTGGATGCTATCAACCCATCAGAGCCAGGGGTCTTATTGGCCTGAGAAGATTTAGGGACTTGGACACCAGGTGCTGCTTTAACGGGCTGCCTCTGTTCATTTTGCAACTGGGTACCACTTTGTTCTTGTATGGACAGAGATGCAACGCTGAACTCCATCTGACTCTGTTCAGAGTTAAAGAAAAACAGTATTTCAAAGCCCTTCACAAAGACATGGTTTTGAACTTCTGATCCTGATGCATATAGATAACACCTTTGCCCACGGCTAGGCAACTCCCAGACAGTAGATACCACAGCAAAGCTAACTTACTTTCTCCATAAATCTTTGTAGCTACATAAAAATAGTAATTTTTAAAAGTCTGAACTGCAAGCAAATGTAAGGGTCCTAGACCTGCTGCAGGAGTCAGAGAAAGCAATAATATTCAAGGTACACAGTGCCATCCAAGATAGCAGTTCATAGCAGTGCACAGCACTAAAACATTAGAATAGCAGCACTAAAAGATGAGAACACTTGTGATCGCATTTTGAAAGCCAGAGATGTTTTACATGAAAATACAAAGCGAATAAGCTTTACAGTGTAGTTTAAAAGGCAATCTTCCATTATAGACTTTGAAATAGTTGACAACATGTTACAACTCCATCTACTTCCAAGATAAAGAATTAGATGTAATAGGTATGTGTAGATAACTGATTTTTACAATTCTAATGCCCCTCTGAAGGAAGAGAACTCTATCAGGACCAGTTCTTCACTTATTCCATAGCCTTGTTATGTTTCTCCTTGCAGTGAGGATAGCTGTACTCATTTCTGAGAAGTAACACTGGGTCAAGGAAGCAAGTGACCACCGCTAAAGCATGGTACAGATCTTGCAAAAGCCACCCAAAAGTGAACAGTACTTCAAAATGTCCACTTTACTTACCACCACTTCAGTAATCTTCGATTGTCAACTATCTGGGCACTCATTAGGTTAGTAAAAGTTAAGCCTCATTTCCTTCTGAGGAATATGTAAGCATTACTGTACTTAGGAGCATAGCACCATAGCAAGTGCCAGGAAAAAAACACCTGAGGTCTAGCATTTTGTTTGGAAAACAGAACAACGAATGCAACCCCCCCAACCCACGTTTACAGCTAGAACCATGCTATCATCATTATGGGCCTGACTAGTTTTAAAAAAGTTGAGAGGACTTTTCAATACTAGCTTTTGCTACAGGCTGTTAATAGATACTTTTGAAGTTCATTACAGATTTGTGATGTTTTCCCTATTCTACTTTATTACCTGGCCTTTCCTGAATAAAACTGCAATAGCATCTATGGGCCTGAGTCTAAACCAAGTCCTAGTTGTGTATCATTTTCACTAGAAGTGTTTGATCTTGAATCCTACATTATTGTGCATGTTAAGTTCAAACGGGCTCTAGATCTAGCAGGTCTCACACGCCTAGTAATTAACATTCAGAAACTTCTCATCAAAGTGCAAATGTTAACTCAGCAACTGATTATTTATAAAACAAATTTTTTTTAAAGTCAGCAGCTGACTACACGTAATTTGATTCATGGACTAACATCTGAACTTCCTAAAGAATTAGATGCATTAGATATTTTTCCAAGGTTATAGGCAAGGAAGCACCAAGTTCCATGTTTTTGTTAAGAATATACTGTGTTATCAAAAGACGCAGAACATAAACAAGCTGCAAGTAATTATAGCTCAGCTAGGAAAAGGCGAGTGCAAGGATACATGCAACTCTTACCAAACAGCTCAACACACCACCCTGCCTGCAAAAAACTAAGAGGAAAAACCTCAGTGCCCCAATTTTTTTTTTTTTTTTTTTAAACAAAACTCATGATGCAAAGTTAAGAGCAGGAGATTTTTCCTTAGACAAATTCTGCATAAACAAACTATGGATGCAATGGTGTTGAGGATTATTTACAGTGACTTCCATTCCCTATATTAAAAAATAGGGATTTATTTCTCTAAGCTCATTTGGCAATACTACTGAATAGAGATTTACCACCCTGAAGCTAAGATGCTTTAAGGCTTGAGAAATGATGAAATCCCAGCTTAACAAACCCACAACACAGCATAAAATAGACCTGCACTTCCCCAATAGCCAAGTGGAAAAAATTTTTAATTTTTTTTTTTCCATCTTGGAAGACTTAAGTACCTTGTCATAGAGGAATTAAAAGAGCACTACCTTCTATCCTTCAAAAGTCTTCCTTCTTAGTAGCCTGTCCCAGGGCACACGCTAGAGATGACAGTAGCTAAAGGCCACCACAGCTGCTGTCAGTTTCAGTAAAATGATTCCTTCAGCCCCCAGCCCAAGAGAGAGGGAAGGCCAGTGGCCAGAGGGGCCATCACAGCCCCAGATCCACCAGAATAGCGTTGGAAACAAATTCCAGGAAAACCACTGACGGAAGGGAAGCAGAGGTTTGTTAGAACAAAAATTAGAAAAAGGAAAACCAACAAGATGGCTTTGCCTTTCAATGGCAACAAGATAGACAAGCAAAGCCAGGCCTCCTGGGAAGTTCTTGTGCTGTGGAGCAAAAGCCACTGCCTGTGGTCATGTTTTACGTTCTTTCGTATGGGTCCAAGTATCAACTCAAGAGGTCTGGTTTGGAAGCGGCAGACCACTTCTATGTGTGGAGAAGAGCGTGGCACTGCAGCACAACTTCAGGCAGTTATACCATTTCCAACGCGCTCATGGATGCATGTTCTGGAGAGGATGCCCTCTTTGTGCTTTTAGAACGGAGACCATGGGGTATACCTTTCCATTTCAGAAGACAAGACCACCTGACATTTAAGATTGCATATTTGTGTCACAGTATATTTTGGAGATCAAACGGTTCATAACCCAACACAGAATAATCTGAATGAAAATACTTCTTCAGGAGCTTGCTTTCTCCCCAAGGAAGGTGAAGAAGACAAGCCTACCCTGACAGGTTCTGAAAGCACTGCGTCTCAGCATGATGTAAACACAGCCCCAAGAGGTCAGATGCATAATTCTGCTTCTAGCATTTAGCTTGAGAAGCCAAGAACTTCTGTGGACCAGTCACAAGTTAGTCTATTTTCCTTGAAATGTGTAATGCTTCTACTTGACTTTCAAGGTTACTTAAGATATCTGAACCCCTAAGAAATGTAGCTGATTAAAGAAAATTATTAATATGCAATATCTTTCAAGTCACAATATTGGCAATAAAATACTATACCCGCCCCCAAACCAAACAACACAGCAGCAGTATAAATAGGGAGATAATTTCACACAGAGATGGAGAGGACCCATGTGTGAAACACCCCATGCCGACATCTAAGTACTGTACATTCTAATGAGTCACTAGACACTAGAAATGTGAGTTTAATTAGTGGTCTGCTCTCACTTTCTTACATCAGACTTCAAATTGGCAATTGATTGGGTCAGCAGGAGAGGGAAGGAAATGACGTATAAAAGACAGTTACCCCCCCAAAAACATTTCCTTTTCCTTTACGTTTGTCAGCCATGAGAGTATCTTGATGCGCATCTCTCCTTGGCCCCAATCAAACTTACGGTAGCAGCTGGCCTGTAAAGGGTCGTACCGCACGTTCGCTTTCCTCGGGCTGAGGCAGAGCTGCTGCGACCTACAGTTGCACGCTTGAGCATTGAGGCAGCAGAACTGCACTTGTGGCACTCTACCAGCTGCCACCTTGGGGAAGCAACACTGAATGTTGTGTTAAGATTTGATGGTCAAAAGTGAGTTGTCATTTAGGCACAGTTTGGGATTCTAGAGACAAGGTTTCAGTCCCCAGCTGCTTTCATAGATATTGTATGACTTTGAATGAGCTGCAGTTTCTGTACTTTAACTCCCCATCTAAGGAATAAAATAAATTACCTTCTTTTTCCTGCCATTTGTCCAAATTGTATTTCTGGGAACTGTTCAGCCCAGAAAGTCTCGAGAGTTTACAGACAGGCTAGTACAGTCCCAACTGCAATTTCTAGAAGTTATCAGAATTCAATTAAAAGCTATTAACAGCAGTAGTATTTTCACGATTTTGCAAAAGCAAGTCATTCTCAACACTTTAAGAGAGAGAGTGGGAGAGAGTGTGCATGTGAAAGCACACACAAAGTAGTATTTTGAAGCAGAGCAAAGCTAGAAGTCTCTGCTCTTCTCAGTCTTACCCTTCTGGTCTCAAACCACTGCAAGGGTTAAAATAAAAGATGCCTACATCTTGGATCATCTTTCTGTCTAATAAATACTATTAATAATTGAAGTTTTTAGGGAGTTGCATGTCCAGCTTTCCTTAAAAAGACCATATTAAGGTATTTAGGAATTTTATTTACTGGATTAAAAAATTTAGATCTAACTTCAGTCTCAAGGCAGAGAGATTGTAATACTGGCTGCACATACTCATGGGAAACAATGTATTCTAAGAGAGGCAGCACACACTAAGAATGTAATGATTTGACAATACTGTATAAAATCAGGTCTCAGTTCTTAAGTCTATATTAAAAACAAGATGACCACAAAGAACCCAGGAGCTTTTTTTTTTTAAGCATCTTATTCACTCATCAGGAATGTGTAGTATTTTACTAAACAGTCAAGAAAATACAGCCAAAACAAATTGTTTTGCTTGGCAGCCTGAAAAATCCAAATTGTTGAGACAAAGACTGCAGAAACACTGTCAAAAGCAACTTGTTTTAAGTACAGCCTGATATACGCAGAAGTAAGAAAGCCAAGTTCAAAATGATTTAGAAGATGACTTTGCTTTGCTGAATGGACAAAACCAAAATAAATATGGGACCCAAAGTAACTGCAGTTTTTGCTTCGTTTCCCGTGCACACCATGGGTGTTTTCAGGATCTTTTCAGAGACAGAAAGCAATCCTTACGTCAGCAGAGACCAATTGCAAGAGCAAAAATAGAGCAAAGCACTCAAAAACAATCTAAGTAATTTTAGTCCATACAGAAAGACAATGCCAAAGATACACAGCGTGAAGCTTCGGAGGAAATTCCATGACCTACTCTTCGGTGATACATATGTACAGCATTCTAGCCTGCCACTGTTCCTGGTTAGCCGGCGCAAACTCATGCTGACAGTAGCTGGTGTGTGCATGGTCTTACGCTCATGAACAGCTGGCTAAAGATTGATGCAGGTACTTGAATTCTTAGCCGAGAACACCTGGTCATGCAGATTAAAACAAACCCTGAACACAGATACTCCTACCACAAGTTAGAGTGGTTTTTTCCCCTCAAGAACTAATAGTCAACAGTAGTCTGGCAGCACTGTGTTTTAAACATCTGTAGTCTAGATCAAAAAGGGAAGGGAAAACCCAGAACCCCAGGCATCACTCTTCTTTCTTTCCAGGGAAGCACTGCCATTTATGCCAGCTTGATAAAAATAATCGCACCTAAGTATAGTTTGTAAGAAACAATTCTAATATCAGGCTGCTAAGGAAGGAGGGGAAAAAAAAAAATATTTTCTGTCACTTTCTTCCTATTTAAAAAACAAACACAAAAACAACCAGGACTTGTACAAAGAAGGATATTGAAGACTTTTAGTTTTACATAAAGGAATCAGTTTGCAAACCACTTTTTTTTTAATAGTACAACATAGTTTTTTTCTTTCTAAATAATTGCTGGGATTAGATCACTTCTATAGCAATATAATTAGGGGAATATAGACAGGGAGGCAGCAACCAGATTACTGAGGGGACTGAAGCTTAACACTTCCTCTTCTTGCTTTTTTTGGTTTGTTTGTTTTTAAACACACCTTGAAGGCGTCTCTTTTCAACAAATATCTAAGGGCCTGTTGAAAGTAGAAGAGAGCTGAAGGAGGAAAAAGCCAGTAGTTAAAAAGAAAAAAGTATAGCTCTAAAGCTACCTTCACAACTATTCTACTTTTATCACGACCAACAAATTTTTAGATGTGCCTGTGTCAATTTTAAGCATTTGGAATAAAACTTATTTTAGTTGGTAGCATGAATTAGAAATAAGACTCCAACTTATTCCATACTGCTCTGTGCATTCAATGTGCTAGCTGAGGTGTCAGTCATAAATTACATTTTCTGCCCGCTACTAAATACATTAAAAAAAACACCAAACAAAAAAAAAACCCCACCAAAACCAGAAAGTTCTGAGTTCAGGAATAGTTGCAGAGAAATTTATTTCCAAACCCAGACATGATTCTTGTTTTCCATTTATATCTTGGGGTCTGTGCTGAGTTTCACTAAATTTTTACTTCAAACAAACTAAGAAACCTCAAAGGCTAAACTCAGCCAAAATGTCAGCTTTCATCTCACTTAAACCTGAAGCTGTAAATAGAATGCCCTGAATTCATAAACCTGGCTTTAGCTCCAGTTAAAAATGTAACCCACATTTCAAGATGCATTATGTTTATGAGGGCTCCACCCATGAACCAAATCACTCCCTCCAATTCAACCTCTAGTTTTAAAATGTCAGCTTATTTGCAATGCCATGAGAATTTGTTGCTTCCAGAGTAGTTTTCCTTCTGAGAACTGCTACAGTTTTCTAATAAAAATATCGTTATTTTAAATGTTGTCTAAAAGCTAATTCAGCATTTTATATTGTATTTCTGCTTTGTTTGCCTTGTTTGAGAGTTTAAAAACAAAGAGGTAAGACAAGATCTTTACAAACACATCAAACAGATAAAAACGGTGGAGATATTCATGCAAGTGTTTGCTGTGATACGAACAACTTAAGCCTTATCTCACATTTGTGCTTAAATTGAGAACACAGAAATCTTACTTTTGATAGAAGTGAAATTATCAAGCCCTTCAACGATGTCCTCCCCCAAATGAAAGCAATTTAGTTCACTGTTGTCTGGGTAAGTTTGACAACCATGGAATTAGGGAATACACTGCCCTAGCTACCATGAGAAAAATTTGTCCATACCTAATCAACTGGAATCACCATAGGCATCACTGTAACAGCTCAGAGAGGCTCCAACTTGGCCTACCCTCTTCTCTATTGTTCTCACTACCCTCTCAGTTTTCTTGAAGTTACAAGCAAAAATGATTTTGCTGTTGTATTTTCTTACCATCTCAATGTTAAAAAATTAAAAAAAAAAAAAATCAAGCCTATTGGTTTTACTGATTTGCATCTCTGCTTTCTCCTTCTCTGCAAAAGCAGAAAGTGAATGCCACATTCCCTTCCTTGGGTAAGCCACAGCACGTTCATGCAAAGCTGCAAAAGAACAAAGGAATTTCATGGAAAGAATAACCCATCATGAGGTAAAGCTCATGGAATGGAAAGAGCCTGACAACCTAAAATAACAGCGGGAACAGATCTTGCTCACAAGACACCAAACGCACATTACAACATGTCAACCTTATTAAATAGCTCATTCATGTTTCTTCACTGTTTCCCCACACTGGAGTGATTGGGCAAGGATACTTCCCGGAGAAATTGCCTTCCAGTATTATCTTATCAAAGTACTGGTTAGGGAAGAGATGAAAAAGTAAGCACGAAGCAAGATCTCCACTTTTAGAAATGGAAGACTTGGCCAGCTGAAGGATTTGGTTGAAAGACTGACACAATATGGGGCACACAAACCAACCAACCCACACCCCATAAAGCAAGACAACATGGATTTCTAGAGTTTTGCTAAAGGTCATGCAACTTTTCAACCTACAGCTGAGGCACAGCTTTTATCTCTGGTCAGCAAGGAGGGAGAGGGAAGGAGGGAAGTGCAGCTTAACTGAGACAAATCATTATTTCTAAAGCAATGTCCTCCCTGCCTCACTTTTCTTCAGCAGTCATGAGTGGTTCCATCTCATTCTGCGATCCTTTGTTCATTACAGAAAAGCATGAAACTAGAGCATCTATCCATTGCAGCCCTTCATTTTAAGACACCAGAATGATAGTAAAAATAATCTTAATCAGCAAGAGATAAGCCACAGGTTGGGTTGAAAACCACTTCACTGGGCATACAAGCATTTAAAAGAAAAGACAACTATCAGTTACAGAGAAAATCCATTTGAGTACAGATGCATCTCATCATGGATCCCTAGGCAGTGCGTTACAGGAAGCACTATCTCCAGGAAATTCAAGTATTCAGAACTTACAAAATCCTATCAAAACAGAGCTTAGAAATAAAATTACAGCTGCCACATTCCCAAGACTGAGTTTACGTTTTGCACCAAAAAGGCAGGGAGAGACAAAACTGTTGCTTCCAACATATTATTTATTTCACCTTACTGTCAATGAGGTGCATACTCTTCTCACTACTATTCTTTTCTTGACAGCTTCACCCAAGTACACCAACACTAAAAGCCTTTTTAGTTTTATACTAAAAGCCAGCAGTTTCTTCTTCTAAGGGTCCTGAGAGACCGGAGGGCTTGCCAGAGCTACCAGGCTTCCACTGCAGGAAATCCTCCACTGGCTCCTGAATCACCACAGCTTGTAAGGGAGTTCTAAGGCAAGTGAAGACTGCCAATGCTTTCTCTTAAACCACAGCACTATAGGTTGCAGGCACCCAGGAGCCACTTTATAGGTTAATCAGTGTCTGCAAAGCACAGATGGGGTGCTAGCTAGAGGCAATGACCTTGAGCAGGGAAGGCTGATGAGTCTCCGGTTGGGTCAACTGGATTAATTCAGTATTCACTGGCATTTTCAAATAATTCCTCTGCATTAGGCTAAGATTATATTCATAAGCTCATACATGATTATATACATAATTCAAGGGCAAATAATGGAAGAAATGGAGGCAGGAGCAGCTTTCTCTGGCAGATAAAGCCAGAAAACACGAAATCTGACACGTGTGATCAAATTAACATGTTCACCATACCCAGTTGAGAAAGACAAGGAGCTGGGGTTTTTCTCCCATATTTTCTTCAACAAGAAGAATTAAACTTAATTTCCCACCAAAAACATGGTACAGCTATGTTTCCTCACACTGCAGGTTCAGAAAGATGGGGAACTTTGGCTCTGTATTAGCTTTACGAGAATCCCATTGTAAATAATACTTTAACAAAACACCAGAGGTAGAGTCAAACAAAACAAAACAAACAAAAAACCAACACCAAAACCAACCCATCACAGAAAAACACACTGTTTTTTAAGAGGAATTAACACCATGCTTCTAGCATAGCCCCACAGGTGAACAAGTTCCATTACATTCTACTACATAACAAAAAGATGAAGCATAAGATAGGCTTTAAGAAAAAAATCCAATGAAGTTACCAGATATCTGTACCTTTCTCAGCCCATTCCCTAACTACTTTACTCCTGACTTCAAAA
Organism: Phaethon lepturus; assembly: GCF_000687285.1. Lineage (NCBI taxonomy): Eukaryota > Metazoa > Chordata > Aves > Phaethontiformes > Phaethontidae > Phaethon > Phaethon lepturus. The sequence goes on along the minus strand of NW_010536542.1, from coordinate 8,123 downwards.
ATTAAATGTAGTTATGCTTATACAATACCTAAGACACTGGTGTTGCTAAACACAAAAAGCTGTTCAGAAAGTTTACTATGAAAAAAATCAGGTAATTTGGAATGAATCAGTTTTACACCTGCACTTGAAGGTGCAGAGCATTAGTTCATGAAGTACATTTAGTGTTTCTGTTGATGTAAATCAAAGCACACCAGCCCCGCTTCATTTGCGGGACGGTCACTTTACACAGCTCTCATAGAACACAGGTGACATTAGTCTATCAAGTCTCAAAATGAAGATAATATAAATGCACAAGGAACAATATAAAATGACAAACCAACTTGAAAAATAAAACTGCTGCATATTTACCTTCGTTTCCCAGGAGAACGGAGCCGAGTGTTCATCTTGCCAAGTTATGTCCTGAAATAAAATTCAAGAATGACTAAAAATCAGAAAAGCAGCTTTACCTGTTCAGGCGCATCATACACAGATGACATTAAGTTGCGCTGCTGGAAGCATAACAACCACTACCACAGAACTAGCTAAAAAGTGAGAGCACTGCTTAGAGATGGCGCTGATTACAGTTTAAGACTGACTGAAAGCAAGTTCTCTGAGGGGAGGATTATTAATTAGCATATCAATTTAACCTACAAAATATATGAAGGCGTAACCTGGTCTAAACCTCTTGAAACGGTTTCTCCACAAATAGCTTTAAAACATGTATTTCCAATTTTCTACTAGGCGTTTTATTTCGTGGCCACTAGCAACACACAGGGACAGAAATAACAAGAGGAGCAGAGGCCTTCGGAAGATAAAGTCCCGTTTCCTCCCCTCCACAGACCAAAGAACACGTGTGCAACCAGGCAGTCAGGTGGCAGTGAAACAGCTGTGCGTCCATCAGGCCAAGCCACAGCTGGATCCAGCCCTGACAAGACACATCATTATGCCACTTTAATGACGATCTGTCTGAAGTAACTGTTCAGTGCTGTTGAAAGTACCATACAACGTCCAGAGTAAAATCCCAATCTGAAATGGCTTCTTTTAAGAAGCTTTTTTTCCTGAAAATAATCCCAATTGGAGAAATTAAATAACCTCTTCATACAGACCATAGCCTCCAGAAAGACATGTGACTGATGTCAAAAAAAGAAGGGGTGAAAAAGACATAAATAAATGTTGTTCGCCTTTGTTTAAGACTTGCAACAACATGATTGCACCTCTATTGCTAGTCATGGATGAGACTCATTTGTACATTAGATGTTTGTGTAGAAGTAATGAGCTGCACCCTCCACACTGAGCGTGCGACTGCTTGGCCACCCCTGTACATTGGGGAGGAACAGTGGATGGAAGGAGGAAGGCCAGGAGTAACCACGCACAGGGAAGGAGAGGACCGGACAAGACAAGACCTGGAGTGCCTGTTTCACACTCCCGCTGTTCAAAGAATAACAGAACTAGACCATGTTTTAAGCTAACACAGGAACCCCACATCTTACCATGACTGCCCTTTTCTTCTTATTTCTGACCTCTGCCTTTATAGAAATGCATTTCTCAGACATCTGATAGCATTCTCCTGATCTGCCATCTCTTACTTCACTCTGAGCAGATTTTGCTGGCCAAGGGCTAAGAAATCACAATTAGAAGTGTCTGAAACCATCTCCTAGACGTGAAAACATGTCATTCTCCAACTATTGTTCATCTGTGAAACACAAGGTTTCTAGCAGCAAAGTATTTGTTCTATACATGAGGGTGATCCCATGCCCTTAAAAAGAACTGGGATGATCAGAAACCATCCAAAAGGAAAGGCCTGGGCTCTGCTGGACTGCTCTTTCTGGCCAAAAGAGGAAATTTGGTACAGGAAATTTTTGCCATGAACACAAGTGTAATACCAGGTTCTCTCATTCTAGGAAATGAATACTCATCTTTACTAACACTTAAGGGAAACAAAAGGAGTACATTTTTAGTATCTGATCTAACTTCTATCACTGCTGACCACATGGGAATGCCACACCACTTGGGTGGGATGCCTTGCAGCAGATGAGTGTCAAATTATTTAAAAATCTTTTTAGGACCATATCCTTTGCCTCTGAAACTGTTGGAGTTGGCACTTCATTTCTGAAGCACGCTTGACAGGAATCATGATGCAGGAGGGAAGAGAGACAGGAGAGCCCAGCAACTGGACTGAATCTCACACATTGGAGGTAGGACCATAATCCTTCTGTCCACATGGGGACAGATGAATACTTGACTTCAGCAATAAAGGACAGAAATTAAGTCCAGCAAGCAGTGTAACACTCTTATATGCTGTCACAGCACCTTAAAGTTCCAGACATGTGGGCATAGCTGTCAGTGAGTTTTACCTAAGGAGTTTAAAGAAAGCTCTGACTTCTTGCCATTTACCAGACATGCAAATGAGCCGTGGACCGGTTTTAAACCTGGAAGAGAGCCAAGACCATCCTCATCCTGGATCTGAGACAGCCAGTTTTTTATTTTCCTGTATTTGAGGCAAGTGTAGACAGCACTGGGAGGGATACCTCTTCACTCAGCACTCCCTGCATATCCCCAACCCACCAACATAGCTGCTGCAAGTGAGCCCCGCTGACAAAAGGCTGCCCACAGAGGGACAGGAAAGCAGCACAGAGAAAAGAGGAGCGAAGGTATGAGGTGGTTTTGCACGAGGATACGTCATTCCCGACAGGATGGAGCAAGTCAGATTCCCACTTCATAGAATGTGATGTCTTCTCAACTGCCACTGCACTTGCTGGCACCTCAACTTGTAACCTCAACCTTCAGGTTAGGTAGACAAAAAGCTCCTGAAATTCATTAATGGTATTTTGGTACCAGTTGTTGGAAAGTTCTCGTCAGAGACAAAGATCTAAGACTTTCATAGATAATTTCAAAAGATGGAAGTAGCAGATGCTTGCTAGGGAGGTGCAACTCCCTGAAAGAAAAGGACAATAGATTTTTCTTCTTAAAAGGATGGCTCATTGTACCTCAGGCTGCAAAGCTCAGCACACCTCAGAGCCAGTATGTCTGAGGAGCTTTGCCCACATTCAAGAGATCTTCCATGGGGTCTAGGAAAGGATAAAATAGCATAAAACATGGTTTGAGGATACAAAGCTGCAAGGAGCTGATGTCTGTGGTTATGTGAAGTGTACTTGAGGCTAGGATGAAAAGAGACAGTCGTCAGGTTCTGTCTGTTGTCAGGGAAGGGAAGGAAGTTTGTGGCCTCCACCTCTTGTGCCCTCACATAGAGGACATCCAGAGGACCAAGTCAGAAGCAGGAGAATAACACAGTTCAACAGTTTCCTGTCTGATGTGCCTGATTCATGTTTGTCACCAACAAAACCTAAGAAATAACTTTGCTTTCTGTAGATTAAAAAAGTTCTCACATGCTTGAAGAAAATGGGAAAAGCATCAACTATTTTAATATTCACAAAAGTAAATTATGACTGGAAATTTTAGAGAAAAAGTCTTCCAGGCTATTTATCATCAACACAGATTAGAAAAGATCCATATCTGATCAGCTTTTGTCTTCAGCACACAACAAAGCCTTCTCCCAGAAAGCAGGCAAATAAATAAACTTTTGTTCACCAGCATTAAAGAACCTATTTGTAAGAAACAGGGCCTCATGCACCATATTTCATAGCTAAAAAAAGAAAAAAAAAAGAGAGAGATGGAGGGGCAAAAATCCGGTCATGCACTTGACTTCAACCACCGTTGTGGTTTGCACAATATACAAAAAAGAATCACAAATTACGTTTGCTATATGTAGGCACCTTGTTGCAAAACAGCATCGGAATCTCAAAATGGAAGACAGTAGTAGAAACACACCAGCCTATGTGACCTGAGCATTGCTCAGAGCAGCTGACAGTAACCAGGTAGTCACAAACCCACCAACAAATGCATCTTAGAAGTGTTATCAGAACAGGACTTGCTGGTTATTGGGGTTTAACTGCACTCAAGAGCTGCCCTGCATTTTTTTGTTTTTTAAAAAGCACAAATCTATAGCAGGCCCAACATAGGAGTTATTGCTGTATTGAATATTTGTTGTTTTAAAGCACTTTTAAGTAGGAGATGAAAGGGTTGATCCTTTGGCGTGCTGCCAAAGTTCTTAAGGCTAAACAAAACAAATACCGTATCCGCCTTCAGGTAGATAAGTCAAGTTTCCGTAATAAAAGATGATGAATGAAGCTAACCAAGCTCTCTTACCTGTCTTTCCTCCACATAAAATGTTTACCACTTCCTAAAGCACATGGATTTTTTTTTCAATGAAAAGCTTAGTTACTTCAAGTCCAGTTCTCTGAGCTGCTCGTTACCACTTAAATACTCAATAGCCCTTTGAAAAAAAGAACTAAAGAAAAAAGAAAAATTAGACCTTAAATCCATGTGTGTATCACACACTTGTGGATAGAGGGACAGTATTAAGAGAAGAGAGAGAACTTGTTGTAAACTGGATAGCTAAACTATCTTTCACTGAACTAAACAGGGAGAATCCAGCAGCATAAATTAACATCAAATCAGATGCTTAACACAAGCTGACGACTACAGCAGTCAAAGGGTGTCAGCCTCTCACACACTGCTGTTTTTGCACCTATTCCCCTCATGATGGCTCATAATTAATGGCGTATTTCAGAAATAGCCCATTTATATTACATTTATATTCAATCCTGGATTCTATTTTCTGATTTTCCTCTCCTCTTATTTTCTACCACTACGAGCATTAGACATAAATGGAGAAATGCCACCAACTGGAGGCTTGTCGGAAAAGAAGAAGCTGTGCTTGAAGGTTGCAGCCTCCAAAAACCCTCAGCCAGAAGGCTTGGGCTGTCTAGACACAGGCAATGATGGTGAAGCAACAAATAGTCTCCTGTTGCTGGGCCCATGTGCGATACCAAGTCAGTCTTCAGCAAACAGGACAAAACTTCTTTCATGTGGGTGTTAAATGACCCTGTTAGCCTGGAAGAGATGAAAATATATGCATGACCTAGACCTTGACTTTAGAAAACAGAAGAAGATAGAGAAGCAAGAGACATTGGGTTTTGTTAGGAGGAGGTGTTGGAAAATACCAAGGCCTGCAACACCATCAAAGTTGTTGAGCTGGTATATTCTGGGGTCTGTTTCAACTAGGAAGTCTTAACTTCACACCCTGGGGCTGACAGTGGACACATAATGGTTGGTGTTAGCAGTTATGCGCGTCCTCACCGTGACAGCGTGGTGCACACAGGTAGATGCCAAGTGAACTGCGTGCCACCCAACCCAACTCTGTTTTGTGGGAGACAAACGCTGTTTGAGGAAACAGGGAACCCAATTCCTGTACTTCCACTTCTTTCATCAAACTTTTTAATAGGTTTTAAAATACCTTCAGTTCTTTCACAGCAAGATGGCAGATTAAAAAAGCACCTCTGGTGTCCTGGCACAGATCCTCTTTAGGAACTGCATTCACAGTGCATGTACAGCTTCAGTTATTAACTCTGTGACTGGCAATGCCACAACGAGGATGAGATAATGAAAGAGAAGGAGCAGTGGCACTCAGCTGACTCTAGGTGTTTGCTAAGAGTCACATATGGTGGTGCAGTGCTACAGCACCACAGAATGACTGGATCATGGCTACAGGACGCCACAGTCCTGTTGCTGCACATCTACCTTCTGTCACAGCCTTCCCACACAGACAACATACTGAAAGGTGTTTTGAAAATTTAAGAGATGCTTTTACTTTGAGAACTTAACAGTCCTGGACTACAAGTTCAGGAGATGAGTTTGGTGTTAGAAAAGTTATATGGGAAATGGTGGGGGCAAGAAAGAGGGAATCAATTGTCCAGGATACAAGACCACTATACATATCCTCTGGACCACCCTACCAAAGCAGTCACATGCATGAAAGTGGGACTAAAACGGTGAGAGTCCTGGATGGGTAAATCAGCATCTTCAGTGTTCACCCTTGTTTTGCTTTCTCCCAAGTCCTCCAAAGAACAAGAGGTGAAAGAGATCAAATTTCCATGCTTAAACAAGCACAGGTAGATCACTACAGATTTCAACATCAGTTAACAGGGAAGATGAGCTGTGTCTGGAAACAGAAAGCTTTTGGAGTAGATGTTAGCAAGAACATCGTCAGACCAAAACACTCACACTGAAAGGGCTGCAACACCAACAAGTGATTTTGAAGTATGCAGGCAACTCTCCATTTCCTTGCTTCAGGATACTGTACACCAAGAGACAGGGACAGCAGCCAGGACCAATCTAATCGTCCCCCTGAGCGACTGCTGGGTGACCACAGTATGTGCAGCAGTTACATCTTACAAAGACAGCAGCAGCACAGCTCAGTAAGCTGTCAGACCAGAGGCAGCAAGATAATAAAGCTCCATAGGCAAAGCATTTGCAAGCCTGGAAAGTTGAACTGAAATGGCAAGAGACTGGCCACAGTGGCTCTGTAGCAGTAGGATGAGGAGGAACAATTACTGAGCCAGGGCAAATGTCCAAGAATCAGGTCGAATGCCAGCAAGGGAGCAGAGGGAGAGGAAGCTATCAGATGAGGGGCCAGGAAAAGCTCCAAGGCTCAATAATGCACTTGGAAGAACTAAAATGGAAATGGGAGATGCCAAAATGAGTGGGATCTCTTTTCTCCAGAAATACGATTTATATTAACTTCAGCTTGAAAGTCAAGGAGGAAGTCAGTTGAGACAGATGCTTCCAAAATTACACATTATGCATCAAGTGTTTTGATGAACCAAGCTTTCTTTGGTTAATGGCTACACAGACACTAACAACATTATTTGTATCATAGCTGTATTTCAGGGGAAGAGGGGAAAGAAAACAACTTGCCGAATTTCAGATGGACTCTCTAGCTGTAGTTTTGTCAAGCAGGAAATTATTATTTCCATACAGTGCAGCACAACAACCTACAACATGCTTGCCTTCCTTCCAGATCCACATAATTCTAAGCAGAAAGCACAGCAAAGCTGTCAGACTGGGAAAGCCAAACATACTCACTTTCCACTGTCATTAACCGAAATCCTTTCACAACTAACTTCAGGGTTAGGTTTCCTTTCAAAGACTGCTTGCATAAACTGGCTGTCTTGTGTCCTTCTACACCTCTTCTTCACCAGGAAATATGGTCTATTACTAGCAAATATTTACGCAGAATTTCTGGTATCATGAACAAAACAAAACTGATCTTGACCGTACGTTCTCTAACTCTAGGTACGATGTGTGCGCGGCACAGTCACACCTTCCTGACACACAGGCAGCAGTCTTGTAGCACAAAGCCGGTTGGGAACCACAATGCCGGGTATCTGAGTGCTTCCAACGCTTCTTACAAATTCCATTGCAAGCGATACTGGTGAGGAGGCTAAAAGCAACACGGTTTTCTTTAAATTGGATTGATGATGACAAGTGCAGAAGCAGATTGTTTTTTTTCCGGTAGAAGCCACATAAGTTAATTAACAATAGGTGGCTGAGATATTATGTAAACATAGTGAAAGATATAGGCTCTATAACCATACCAAGATGTATAAGAAAACAAAACAAAGGAAATCTCATACACAGAATAAGCAAGATACAGTGTCTGAGGAGGACCATCAGGTCTTCGCAAGCATTGTTAGACCTTCCTCTTCAAAGGATCACACTCAGTAACATGACCCACTGCTCCAGACCAGGTACCCTCATACCTATGGATTTCTAGAAGGGCTGTCATGCTTTGCCATTAGATAATGGCTCTCAGATGCTTAAAATCCATACTTTTTGCCATCTATCTTTCCACACCCTTGTTTTTCCTGGCATGTGACATGGAACAGGCTGCTTGCTTTTTTTTTTTTTTTAAGGTGTCAAAAATACCAAGAGCTGGAATGTTTTCAGTGTTGTATTTTTAACTGGCTAAAATTAGAAACAAAAAGGAAGAGATTTAATTCAGTATAAACATTCCCTGCAGCCCATTTTCAGCAAGGGGCTATTTCCAGAGTTAGCCATGGCCATGCCCCGCTTTCGGGGGTCGGGGGGCTGGTACCGGCCTCTTCTGCAAGTCTCCGTTTTGCAAAATCCACTTCAGTTACTTCTGCTTATCGCAGACAAACTCCGATTCGGTGCCTTTACCTACTTTGAGGGTCTGACCGAGTCCTCCCCTCGCTTACAGTGTAACATCCCGCCCTCCTGCA
>NW_010536541.1:0-6459 GCF_000687285.1 Phaethon lepturus | reverse complement strand
CAAGGCAGCCGGGAGAAACCAGTGGGGCTTTTCTGGAGAAGCCACCCATTGCCTGGCTGCTTCGGTGCCAGGGCAACAGGGATCCCTGCCCGTGGGAGCCGCCCGCTCCGGGCTGGCACCACAGAGATGCTGCCCTGGGAAAGAGAAAAGGTTTTAGAAAGTAAGGCAAGAATGGAGACTTGTGCTTTGCTTTGATCTTCCTTCCAGGCAAATGTCCTTGCCAGGAGGGGGATTATAGCCTCGGATACACTGCGGTCCTTCCAGTCCCTCAGTGCCTGTAGGAGGAAAAGCTCTGGGCTTGAAGCCGAAGCTGGAGTGCGCTGGGGGCTCTCACCCGCAGGTTGTAGAGGCAAAGCCACTGGCTCAGAGGGAGCTGCCCTCAGTCACATTTTGGTTTGTTGCACCCCCTTATTTTTCTCCTCTACCGATGAAAACACTGGTTAGATTTGCAGCCTCGTTGCCCCCAGACTCAAAAAAAAACCAAAAATGCCTTGCATGCATGTGCTGTGTGCTTGCTTGGTGCTGGGACCAGTGTCCCCAGCTATTCCCGACAGGCACGCGGTCCCTGGCCAGCCCCGGGCCAGCTCTCGCCGTGTCGGTGACACTGTGGTGCAGGTGGAGATGTGGGTGGGTGCACCCCCGGCAAACATATCATTCTGGCTCCGGCTGGACACATTGTCTGCTGGGCTGGGTGGGCGGGTGGGGGCTCCCCCCCCCCAGCCGAGCAGGCTGCTGGGAGGTTTTCCAGTACCCCGCACAATTTTGGGACTCGTCCATGAAAGGCAACAAGACACTGGGGAGAGAGCACCAGCAGTCTGGGGAGCCCAGACACCCAAGTCCTTTGGCTGGTGCAGGACTCAGCCTGCCTGGAGCTCTCAGCTCAGCATACTAGCTCTCAGCCTACCCCGGCTCTGGGCTTGCGGGGTAGCTGACCTGATCTGGCCTGAGATCTCCAAAAGATATTCCTGATTTCTCAGCCAAGTCCCCAGGGTTGGGTTAGTCCAGGTCCTGATTCCAGCAAGAGCTGCAGAGCTCGGCCGAGCTGCGCGTGGTGCTGGTGACTGGGAGCAGGTTGCAGCTCCTCTGGCCGTGGGTCCAGTGCTGTTCCCAGGCAGGACTGAGACTGGGATTGGGATTGGGGTTAGGGTTGGGATTGAGAGCAGGACTGGGGGATTGCCCCTCCCATGGACCACAACACACAACCCTGTGAACAGTCTCAGCCCGGCCTGAGACTGAGGAGCGAGTCCCTGTCCTCATCCCTCGTTCACGCACGGCTTGAGAGCTGCCCCTGAGGCAGACGTCTGTGCTGCTGCTGGGGACACCTTTGCAGCCTCCTGCCATCCCGAATGTGCTGCTGGCTGCCACAGGACCCATGCTGTTCTCCAGCCAGCCCCCCGCCTGCTGTTCCTTGCCCTGGGTGTCTGCAGAGACACTGCAGCTCCCGCTGCCCTCCTGTGCTCTCTCAGGAGCAGATGAGGACCGCCCCGGGGCTCCCGTCAAGGGTGAGATCAGTGTTTTGCTCTAGCAGCTCTTGAGTGCATCATGGGGCTGCTTGTGCATTGCTCATGGCTGGCTCACATTGGTGGCTCATCCTAATCCCAAGATTATTGAATGCTCCTGAATGCATCTCCCCTGCACTTGCTGTTGGCTGAGGAGCTTGCAGATGGGAGCAGAAAACCTTGTCCCTAATCCCTCCCTTTGGACCTCGGCCCACTGCAGTGTCTCCAGGCTCATTCCGTTCTTCCTGTTATTTCCCAACCACATATGGAGCTGCAGTGCCGCCCACCAGTGTTCCCAGATGTGCCGCCCACCACTGCTCCCAGATGTGCTCATCCATGTTTAATTGAGCATTGAGAAGCCCTGAGCCCCGCCACCAGCAAACCCCACCATCCCCAGGCACCACCTCCCAGGTCCAGCCAGCAAGTCCCTTCTCTGCTCAGTTTCTCCCCTAATCACTCATTCAACCCAGGCAGCCCTCGCCCAGGTGGCCCCACCTCAGATGCTTTTGCTGGAAGAGGTGGATTAGAAAAACCTCTCTCCTTTGTCCAGGAAAGCAGCTATCCCGCACTGCTGGGTGAGTAACACACTCATCTCTGAGTAACCTTCTCATCTTTGTTCACCACCTGCCACTTTGTCCCTGCAAGTCCCCCGGGGTGGGGACAGGCTTTGTTGCCCAGCTGGGACAGGGCTGCCACCAGGACCTGTCTTTCCTGGGGAGCCTGTGCCTGCGCCTCTCCCCAGAGCAGGGGGAGGAAAGCCCTGTGTCCCCCACGCTGCTGAGCTGAAGTCAGTGTCCACATCAGCTGCCCCTGATGTAGCGAGACATGCCAAGAGCCTGCAGATGCCTCAGACATGCTGATGGCTCATCCTCATTCAGCTTCACCTGGGACCAAGCTCTCAGTGCTTACCCAGCTACGGGGTGAGCAAAGGAACCAGCACGGCCAGGAGCTGGGACTGCCGACCCGGCTCCCCCTTTGCCCGTGACACTCACTCACCCCTCTGGGTCCCCTTACCGTGCCGCATCCCACAGGTACGCCCAGCCCTTCTCTGCCTTGGCCCCATAATGGAGGCGACACCCCATACACAGGCTGTAAGCATGCAAAATTGGTATTAAATCATGGGGAACTTATTGCTGGCTCGCAGCAAACCCTGGCCCTGCATCTGATTGATTATACGGTTATTGGAGGTTATCATAAGTGTCTGGTCATGCTGAGGGTCTGTCCCTCCTGATATTGAAACAGGGCCCCTAAAATTTCACCATGTGCCTCTGTCCCTGGGGACATTCAAGGCAGGATGGAGAGCAGCCCTGCCGAGAAGGACTCGGCGATACTGATGTACAAACAAAGGGACAGGAGCCGGCAATGTGCGCTCGCAGCCCAGAAGCCAACCATGACCTGGGCTGCACCCAAAGCTGCGTGGCCAGCAGGGCGAGGGAGGGGATTCTGCCCCTCTGCCCCGCTCTGGGGAGACCCCCCTGCAGGGCTGCGTCCAGCTCTGGGGTCCCCTGTGCAGGAAAGGCACAGACCTGTCAGAGCGGGTCGAGAGGAGGGCCGTGAAAACGGTCAGAGGGCTGGAGCACCTCTGCTATGGAGAGAGGCTGAGAGAGTTGGGGTTGCTCAGCCTGGAGAAGAGAGGCTCCGGGGAGACCTTATTGCAGCCTGACGGTGCTTAAAGGGGGCTGATAAGAAAGATGGGGACAGACTTGTTACCAGGGCCTGTAGCGACGGGACAAGGGGCAGTGGTTTTAAGCTGAAAAAGGCTGGATTTGGCTTGGCCATAAGAACAGGTTGCCCAAAGAATTTGTGGATGCCCAATCCCTGGGCATGTTCAAGGCCAGGTTGGATGGGGCTTTGAGCAACTTGGTCTGGTGGAAGGTGTCCCTGCCCATGGCAGGGGGGGGGGACTAGATGATCTTCAAAGGTCCCTTCCAACCCAAACCATTCTGTCATTCTAGGACCATGCTCGGGGTGGAATGTCCCCCTTTTACCTGGCCTTCCAGCAGGTTTCTCAGCTGCTGCATGTCCCCTGAACCCAGCAGGCTGGGGGTCATGGCTGGCTGCTTTGGAAGCAGTTAAAATGACAATGTGATCTGCAGAGAGCAGGGCCAGCACCGTCCTCCAGGGACCCCTGCCTGGGGTCAGTAGTGCCTCCAGGATGCAGCTGAGCTGCTGAGTGGGGTATTTGCCCGCCTGAGCACAGCTGCCTGGAAACACTTGCCCTTGGAGCTCCCGAGCTCCTGCACCTGCACTACTGAGGGCAAAGAGCCAACGTGGCACCGGGGACAGGAGGACAGTGGGACACTGGAGGCACTGGACAGCCTTGCTGCCTGCTGGGTCTCAGGGCCTTGAGACCTGGTGCCACTCTCCCTCCATCCCTCAGTTGCTGTGCAATGCAAGGACAATGTGTCAGGGTGCAGGGAGGCAGCAGGGTGACAGAGGTGACTGTGCAGCAGAGGTGACAGGGCAGCAGGACAACCAGACTGTGCTGTGCTGGCTCCCCATGCAGCTGCTTGTGTGTTAAGCCTGTTCATTCAGGCAGATCCTTTGCTTCACAACCTGGAGTCCCACAGAGGTGACATTTGTGCCAGCCTTGTGTTTCTGGTGCCCAAAATCCATATGTCCCTGGTTTCCTCAGACAAACAAGACTGCGCTCTCCTTCCCATGGTATCAGGAGATCCCCGCTCCATCCTCCATCTCAAAGAAAGCCCTCCCTGCCCCTCACTTTCATTCTCCCACTGAATTCATTCGTGCCTGGAACTCATTTCATGCTCCTTGTCAGGTATTGCTCACCGGGGGTGGCCACTCCAGCACAGGCACCTGCTCCATCGCAGGGGATGTGGCTGGGTTCTCCCTGCAAGGGGCCAGGGCTGCCTGCATGGTGTGGGCAGAGATGCTGCCACCCTCCTCTGCCCTGCTGTCACCGGTGGTGCCTGCTTGTAAATGGGACACAATGAGAAACGAGAGCTCATGGGAGCCTCCCTTTGCTGGAGCTGAAGTCGCCAGTGTGTGACCCCAGCTGGGCTGAGCTCAGGGTAGCAGTGTCAGTGTGCTCGCTGCCTGAACACACCGTCACGGAGGTATTTCTCTGGCTATGCATGAGTTCGCATGGCTGTCATTCCTTGTGTAGCTGGGAGCATTTCCAGCTCAGTATATCCCAGCCCTTGGTGCCTCCCTGTTTGTGCTGGAGGCTGAGTGTCCTGAGACACCAGTGATCGGCCAGGGCTGAGGGGTGGCTCCCTTGGACCTTGGCTGAAGCCCTCCTGTGCCTGGCGACCAGGTGAACAGAGGGTGGCAAATGCGACCCCGTGCAAAGACAGAGGAACAGCCGCTCTTGCCTTGGAAAGTGATGCAAACCCCCTGCTCCATGCCACATAGGGTCAACACAGGAACAGGCTGGCCAAGTCTGCATGAGACCAAAGGATGGAAGAAACTTATATCTCCACTGAAATTCCAGGAGGGTCCCACCATACTGAGTAACCACCTGCCAGAAAGGGACTTGCTCCAAAGCCCCCTAAAGCAACATAAGGATGAGGACCAAGGGACCATCCCTAGCCCCACAGGGGTCTCCCAGCCCCATCTCTGCTTGCTACCATTCAGAAAAGAGATTTTTGGCTCCTTTTCAGTCTCTGAAGACCTCTTCTCACTGCTTGGCCAGTCAAAAAAGAGAAACAGGAGGCTTGGCAGCTATTAAGAAAGGGATTAAATGCAATCCAGAGAAGATCTTTCTGCTTCTGTGTTAAACCCTGGTGCACAGGGTTGTGGACCCTGGGTGCACCTGTGAGGGTTGCAGATGTGTGCCTCAGAAATACTGAGGTGAGGTGAGGAGGGTGGCAAGAAGAGTCAGGAATAGGCAGGAATTTCCCCATGAAAACTTGAGAAGAGCCTTAAAGTCAGCAGTGATGCAGGAAGGCAGTGGAAACGATGCTCAGTTAAGCTCAGAGACAAGATTATCCTCTCCTGTGGTATTAGCAGCAGCAGCAAAGGGGAATAATTTTTTCACATAAATCAATATGTTAACGTCTTGGAGTTGATTGACACAGGTTTTCCAGAGGTCAAATTCTTAATGAAGTGAGGAGGTAGGACACACCTGCAAATGGACTCACAGGTTGAACACAACAGTCCTATGGAGAAGCCCTGCGCTGCGGTGATGGGCACTTGGATGGGTGAGGGTCACTCTCTGTGTCCCTGTTTAGCCGTTTTCTCCCCCAGACTCTGTTGTTGGTCACTGCTCTGGGGAACTAAACTGGAGCTCGTCTCGGTGGGAACCTCCAGCAGCAGACCCTCTGTGACGCAGCGGCACGTCAGGGCCAAGGGCCCCTGGGTCACAAGCCCTTGGCCCAGGCTGGGCCCCTCAAGCACCTCTGCACCCAGACACCACAGTGATGGGCAGGAAGCTCTGCGAAAACTCAGTGCTGGTGCAATGTGTGCTCTGTGCAGGGCAGCTGTCAGCAGCAGAAAAAGTGGCTTGCTTTGAAAAAAATTAAGTGAGGCAGGCTGCAAGGAGCTGAAGTGTGACCCTCCAGCCTGCAACCCAGCTGGGCTGGAAGCCATGTCCTCCTTCAGCCTCCTCTCCTTGGTGATATCTCCTTGTTTATTATTTTGTTCACTGTTTTATCCCACTGTGTAAGCAAGCTCAAAATGTCCTTCTCAGAGCCAGGGGCCCAACCTTCCTTGGCTCACTGCTCCATGTGGAAACGCATTACATTATTCACTTGTGATAGTATTAAAAACAATCTCAATGTACTTCTGGGCTCCTCAGGGCTGTCACAAACTCCTTGTAATGATTAAAAGCAGTAACATATTTGTAGTTGTTAATCATGGCAGGTGACACCCCTTCTCGGAGCTTTTCTGTTGCTCAGGGTGTTCTTACTTCCCACCAAACCCATCTCTGGGCTGAGCCCCGGCGCAGGAGCGATGCCTGGGGAGGCAGGATGGGGCTGAGTCCTGGATGAAGGAAAAT
>NW_010536540.1:0-1206 GCF_000687285.1 Phaethon lepturus | reverse complement strand
TGTGCCTCCCGAGTATGCCTCGGCGGAGCAGAAGTTGTCACCTCTTGAGATGGCAGCGCGCACCCCCCGATAGCCTGGATGTGCAGGCACCCCTGGAGTAGGTCCGTGGTGAAAAATCCCTCCTGCGTAAATAGCCCGAGTGGTTATTTTCTTCTCCAAGCTGCTGCATCTTAAGTCCCTCGGTTCGCCTTACGAGCATAGGCTATAAAATGCTGTCCGTTCTTGAAGTTTGTGCCGGTACCCAAAGTGATCTCCCGGCCCGTTCAGAAGAGCCTCTGAAAAGTCGAAGGGACTTGGAGAACTGGGTTCCGGCCTATATTTTGTACCTGACATAGTTTTGCTACCTACGAGAATCGCTATGTTTTATATAGTAAGTGTCCTCTATGTGCTACTGTCTTTTTGATGGGGCGACTTTGGGGTGGAAGGCAGGTAGGAAGGAGGGATGCTTAATTCCTCCCCCACTGCCCTTTTTGTAATTTTGGTCGATGGGCTGGCCTTTATCTATTTCTCTCTAGTCAATCTATATATTTTTTTTCTCTTTTGGCCTTGACTGTCCCCTCGGTCCTTTATGGATTATGCTGTGCTATTAGTGGCGAAAGCGCGCCAATAGTCATTCAACAATTTTAGCATCAGTTCCTATAAACTGGTGTTTTATATGACATGTGCCATTTCTCTGCAAGAATACTGCTTGCGAAACTAGTTTCGCCTTGGAGCAAAGGCGGAAAGATAAACAAGCGCGCATAGCCAAAACACTGGCAATCTCTGCCTCCTTCCAAATCTTTTAAAGTCACGGAGTAATATTTTCAGGATTATGCTGCTGCCTCTGAGGAGGGAACGTCGCTGGCGTTTAAAGAAAAAAAAAAAGAAAAAAGAAAAAACTAATGCAAATTAGAGAAAAATAATTTTCTTTCAGCGATATGCAATGTATTAGTCACTTGTTATCATGCTTAGAGGCAGACCTCATTTGCGCGTCTGCCAACTCGTTCACATCTGCTCAGAGCTGTTCAGGGCATTTTAACCTTGGCGGTGTCGTGTCGTAGTCCCACGGATCAAGAACGAGTAATTAAAGCTCTAAGCAGCAGCAAAAAATTCATAGCCGCCCATCTGCATCGCAGTTCGCTGCTTTGTTTCGGTGCGGAGCGCCGGGATGGGAAGGCGGCGGCGGCGGCCTCCCCGCTGCCCTCCTCTCCGGCGGGGCATCGCCGC
>NW_010536539.1:0-7551 GCF_000687285.1 Phaethon lepturus | reverse complement strand
TACACAGTATACATGTATAATATATATAATATTATATATAATATATATAAAAAGTAATGAAAGTTACCAGAGCCCAACCCACGACACTGAGAGGGTCATCCCTGCTCTTAGACAACTGAGAAGGTCTCCAGCCTTCCCCACTGCTCACAGGTGAGCAGCCTACCTGAGCTGCACATGGACCAATTCAGCTGATGTTCAGGATACCATAAACTGGGGTCACTTCCATTCCCTCCCAATGTACCTTTTACTTAAACCAGAAGAAATATCAGTTAAACCATGCAAAACACTACTTTAAGGATAACACTATGGCAAACAAAAAACAAACTGAAGCACATTCCAATTCAGAAATTAAATGTCTTTATTCTTTACAGCAAGCACATAATATAACAGTGCCCTAATATTAAATCAGTTAAACATGTAAAACTATCTGCTGCACTGCCACATACCCAGCAAAAAAGAAAAAAATCATTCAAGTCACTTTTATTCCTCAGTCAAAGGAAAATGAATGTTTTCTGAATCAAAGGAAAAATGTATTCCCACTCACACCTCCTAAACCCTAGACAGTTCTTCTGCTTCCACAAAAGTCTCACTGCAAGGGTAAACTTGCATGATTTACTTTAAAATTACCAGCAAATAAATCCATTGGATTTGTAGCACTAAGATAGGTTTAGCTGCAAAACTGTGCTCTTGGGCCAGCTCTTCATTGGTAAATTCAAGGTGGCAAAGGCCAAATACTGCAAGAAAATACAGATTCACCTGATCATACTGTCAAGTCCTGCTGGACTCACCTGACCAAGGGCTTTATCAGGAAGGTACATAACTGCCCAGCAACCTGGGCTCTGCTGTGAAGACGAGCAGAGGGACTGCAGCACACGGCAGACCTACACGCTGACGCTAGGGACAGGGCAGGAGGATATCTTCATCTTGCTAAGACGCACTTACTACTCAGTGCTGAAGCCCAGGGTCATGAATACAGCTACCCACACCAAGTGACTTTATTAAATCACTTGGTTACGGTTGTATTTTTCACCTGGTCATAAGCAAAGAAAACCTACAGAAAACCTGCAGGCTGGAAGGGGAGTGGGTTTGGTGCCCCCTCTGCAGAGCTACATGCATCTTGTCGTGCATGTCACCAATGTCAGCTCTCTTAGGTTTGCTCTCCCCAGCCCACATCCACACAGGAAAGTGTTTCTGCTGTGAAGAGATGCGACAAGTGCTTCCCCAAATGCTGCTCACAGGGACTTGGCATCCACCTATCCCCTCCCTCCCACCTTCTTGTGGAGCAGCTACAGCACCTTATGGCTGCATTTCAAGGCAAAGTTTTCCTACGTAGACCAAGCCTAACTATCCCAACACATTCAAACAAGCAGCGTGATAACACAGAGACTTGCTGAGAACACCTGGAAACGCTCCCCACCTCTCCCACTCGACCCCGCCAGCATGGCCTGGACACCCTCAGCTGCTCTCTCCCAGCCAAGAGGGCAAAGCACCATCACAAAAGGGACCAACTGTAAACCCAAGAGCTTCTAAGCTCCGCTCAAGCATTACCGTCATTATTCCAGCGAGGTATGTAGGTCTTGCTGTCCCCATCCTACTGTTGGGGAAGCTGAGGCACAGCAGAATGGTTTGTTGAAAAATGTTGATGATCGTGATCATGAGCAGAGCTGGGTAAAAAACCCAACCCCTGCTCCAGAGCTAGAGAGATGCTGAAGGCACACTGCTGGGAGAGAGTACTGGCTGGAGCTGGCAAGACTGCAGACACTTCAGCTGCCACTGGGAAAAAAAAGGAGTGAGAGAAAGGACAGATGTGCATGGAGGACATACTGCCATAATTCAGCAGCTAGCCCAGAGAAGAGGTAGGCAGGACACGACAGGCTGAAATTTCTGGCCTGAAACTCCACAAGGAAAGCCAGTCACAAACAAAACACGGCTTGTGCTAAAAATAAAACAAGACCTGTTTTATGTTGCATTAAAGTAAAAATAAAAAAGGTATTCCTACCATTATAAAAATACTCCTCATAAACCAAGGATTTGTAATTAATTGTGTTGCCCCACAGGCTACAGGCAGTCCTTTGGAACTACTTAAATAGATATTTTTTAATATTTATTTATGAAGCAGCCACATCTTATCAAGAAGAATGCCACAGGCCACCTCCAAGACCTGCCACTACATGGCCGTGGAGATGTCCCAGGTAAGACGGGCCTCTCCCATCACTCCATCTAGCATCAGCCACACCATAGCATGTCTGCCACCCTCTCCAAACCAGGCAGTCCATCAGTCAGCCTATGAGCACCAGGACAAGCCAGAGGGATGGATCCTGCTCCCAAACCACACTCCACCCCAGCTGCCATTACTATGGGTATCTTTTGCATTATTCTTTTCTACCCACAGTGGGCTGTTACTGCATTTCTTCACGTTACTCAGTTATGTTGAAGCCTTTTCAGTAGCGGGTAGATCCCAGACCTCATATTTAGTCCCATTGCAGTCTCCATGCCACCGTGTTATTTGTCTCTTTTTTTTGTCTGATCAGAGAGAGGGTGACAACTTCAAAGCAGCAATAAAGCAGGAAAACAAGGCAGCAGAATCTGTTTGCCAGGGAGGCCAGTCCTGGCAATCTCAGCAGGGAACTTTGCTCAGAATTAGAAAGGGTTCCTCTTTCTTCAAGCAGGTGGCTGCATTTCACATCCAAAGTCCCCACATCAAATTGCCCAGGACATGAGATAGATACATCCCCAAAGGGCTTCTCAGAAGCCCAGTGTCCATCAGCAGGTCCAGGCACCCCTGGGCAGCAAGGTGCAGCAAGGGATGGCTCTCTGGCACAGACCTCAGAGGCTGTCGGCAGCTACAGAAGACCCTGGCGAGTTAAGCCGAGCAGCTTCTCCCCAGAGTGGTGGGTCCTCGGAGAAGAGGGCGAGTGCACATGCACCAGCTCCTCCTCCCACTGCTCCAAATCCACCGTGCAGATCCAGGACATGGACTGTGCTGGGTGCCCAGCAGCTCTAGGTGCCCGCATCTCCAGCAGCTTCTTCATAGTTTCCATTGGGTGAAGCCTTTTCAGTAGCGGGTAGATCCCAGACCTCATATTTAGTCCCATTGCAGTCTCCATGCCACCGTGTTATTTGTCTCTTTTTTTTGTCTGATCAGAGAGAGGGTGACAACTTCAAAGCAGCAATAAAGCAGGAAAACAAGGCAGCAGAATCTGTTTGCCAGGGAGGCCAGTCCTGGCAATCTCAGCAGGGAACTTTGCTCAGAATTAGAAAGGGTTCCTCTTTCTTCAAGCAGGTGGCTGCATTTCACATCCAAAGTCCCCACATCAAATTGCCCAGGACATGAGATAGATACATCCCCAAGTGTCCATCAGCAGCTCCAGGCACCCCTGGGCAGCAAGGTGCAGCAAGGGATGGCTCTCTGGCACAGACCTCAGAGGCTGTCGGCAGCTACAGAAGACCCTGGCGAGTTAAGCCGAGCAGCTTCTCCCCAGAGTGGTGGGTCCTCGGAGAAGAGGGCGAGTGCACATGCACCAGCTCCTCCTCCCACTGCTCCAAATCCACCGTGCAGATCCAGGACATGGACTGTGCTGGGTGCCCAGCAGCTCTAGGTGCCCGCATCTCCAGCAGCTTCTTCATAGTTTCCATTGGGAGACAGACTGGTTAGAGCCACTTCTTCCTCGGGGTTCTGCAGGTTATCTGCAAAGAGCAGGGAGAGGTCAAGGGAGATCTGAATGGGAAACCCTTCTTCATGCAAAATGCAACTTAAAACAACATGAAAAGAAAGTACGGGACAAAGTAATTGGTATATACTCACAAACTAAGCACAGCTGATTTTTTTCATAACTGATTTTAATTTTGTTTTACAAACTCGACATTGCTTCAACAAACAGGGGTGATCTATGACCAAAGGGGCACAGGGCCTAGCTCCCTGGCCTCCTCTGGTCTCAGCAATCTCAAAACAAGCTGCGTGGCCATGAGGTGTCACCGGCCTGGCAGTGGCTGCAAGATCAGACCCTTATGTTTTGTGACCCTAGAGGACTAGATGACATGTCTCAAAGATGCACAAACATTTCAGTTGTTTTCTCAGACCTTAATGCTTTTTACAGTGAAGGAGCTTCCCCTCCTCTATGTGCTTCGTAGTTCAGCAGCGATCTCAGGGGTGTAGTTGGGCACCGGACCCGGCATGTTTTTATTTAGCCATGTGAAAAGTCAGAAAACAAGGAGACAGAAACACAGCAGCCTGGTGTGCGCTGTTTTTCTTCAGATTCCGGCCAAGCCACAGCTAGGGAAGAAATGTCAGCTGCGGAGCTGGAAATAGCTTAAGGAGGCCACCAGCAAGGGATTTGCGCACCAGGACCACCAGGGAGTCAGTGAGGAACCTCTGACAGACACAGCAGGAGTACAAGGGAGGGAGCTGGGTGTACCTTCATGAATGTTGTTTGCAGCTTTTTCTTCGTGACCTTTTCTCTGGCTCCTCCGTCTCCAAGAAATACACCGCAGGAAGGATGGGAGCCTCCACCTCTCCCTGTCTTTCCCCTCTTCTGGATAAACCAGAGAAGACAAGTTCAGACTGACAGCGGGTCAGCCCTGCTGCTCCCCCATCTCTCTGCTGCTGACTCACAACGTCTCCCCTCCACAAGCCCAACTCCTCACAGCAAAACCGGGTCCACACCACAGAGCCCACCCTTGGAAAACACAGAGCAGCTCCTGGCAATCCTTATTTCAGGCTGAAAACTCTCTGCTGCCCTGGGAATTTGTCCCCAGTGTCGGTTTCCACTTTGCCACCTCGCTGCCAAAACCGTCCTGGATGCGGTAGTCCAGAGCGAACAAGAAACCTGGCAGGAGCTCAGCTGGCACACGTGGTGAGGCTGGGGACTGACACAGGTAGAGCATTCTTGCAGAAGGAAGTTTTTCTTTGGTATTATCACACAGTTTCTGCCACGTCAACCTATTTACTGCTCCCCATTTTATTAAGCAATTCCTTCCTCTCAGGGAGACCTGCTGGACACGCAGACTTGCAGCACACTGAAAACTATAGCTGTAACTGCTTGCAAAATGCAGAGAGCATGTGGCCTCCATTGATGTATAGTATTTATTCTGGAGGACAATGAAGGTCACAGCAAGTTACTACAGGCTGTCAAGCCATTATAGTAAAACACTAGAGCAGCTTGTAAAACACTACACCAGCGTATTTTATATGGTCTCCAACAGCAGCAGTTCAGCATCTCCATCGAAATATCATCCAGCCTTTCACCTTGTAATCAGATAACAAATGATAAACCACTTCAGCGTCCTTCGGTTTATCAAACCATTGCGACACTAAAGGGTTCACAGTGGGAGTGTTTCCTGCCAGTCAACAAACTAAAACCTGCAGCCGCAAACACATCCTCTCCTCGCAGTGCACGGGGACTCTGGACACCACTGAGACATAGCTAGATTGCAGCCCAGCTTAGACCTGAGAGATGCAGGAACCCCACTGCCATTCCTGTCCCGGCTCCACTGCACAAATGACAGTGTCTGGGACATTCCCAGCATGGGGGGGGTGCAGCTCCAGAGCCACTGTCACAGCAGAGCTGAGCAGCGATGTGTGTGGAAGAGGCCTTGAAGCTGGGCTGAAATAAAACAGGCACAAGCACACGTACACAGAACCTTACAGTCTGTACACCTCCCAGCACCCTTATCCAGATGCACAAGCATCTTTTTTCAGCTTAGCACAAGCTGCTTTCAAAGTCAAGAGGGGAAACAAGCCGAGCTCAGCCCTGAGTGAGGACATTTTTATGGTGGCATCCCTAGAACCTGCTTTGCACGGTACTCCGCAGCCCCACACCCATCTTTCCCACAGTCCTCCCTCACATTACATTAAAGATATTATTCCCCTTGTGCCTTGTTTCTGGGGAAAGCCATGGGGTGAAGGAGACCAGGCTGCAACAAAGCTGGTGCCTAGCACTGCCAGGTCCCCAGCTCTCCAGAGGTACAGCGATGCTTGGAATCCCTCTGGCCATATAGAGATTTTGGAAGGTAGGGCTCGCAGGGGCATGGAAAAAAGCTGCCCCTGCCTAAGGTTGAACCCCGCAGCTGATGAGCATCATGTAGCACGAGTACATGTCCTGGGACACTTACTAATGACTAAGAGCACCAGACAGAGCATCAGAGGTGAATTAAAGCAACATGCCGAGTCCTCCTACCCACCACGCTTACAAAGCACACACAAACAGGCTGCAACACCCACTCCAGCTCCTTCTGCTCCTCTTTTTCCACTGCTGGCTGCTGTGCTGCTTCCACGTCTGCACAAAGGACAAATCCACAGCTAGCCACAAAAATACATGTACTGAGCCAAGCACCAGCAACACACAGAGGTAGGAAAAGGTCACGTATGCAGGGATGTTTTCCTGCCTCTGCAGCTGCTGTCCCACTAGGCTGCTGCGACCAGAACTGGAGGGCTCACTGGTGTATGGGAGCACACCAGAAATTCTTGCAGCAGGAAAAATGCGAGGAAGACAAAAGCATGTGAAAGGAGAGAAGCTGGAAAGGAGATCGTGCGTGCCACAGTACAAAGAGTTGGCAGAAGAGAGACCTGCAGCCTCACAGTAGGTCCTGGCCACCTCAAAGCTCATCAATGCTCAGATCCAGGATTCTGAACTGAGCTGATAGAAAGAAGCACCTGAGCTGCAGCCAACCATCCCCATGTCCCAGGGATCCCAGAGGACCCTGTCAATGAGGTGCTGCAGGCAAATGCCAGGATCCCTCAGGGTAAAGGCAGCAAGACAGCAGAACACCAGAGCCCCTGGGAATGATGGGGAGCAAGGGAAAAGTGGGAAACAATGAAAGAAGGGAGGGGGAAAGGGAAACAGCCCAAGACAAGCAGTGCCAAAGATGAAAGCGAGCTCAGGCTGTTTTGTGTGGCTGCTGCAAGAGCAGAGCCTGCTCAGCTGCCCATCACCCTGGTTTGCACACAAACATGACTCGCCTTTCGCCCCAGGGTAAGTGCTGTTCCCCAAGGCTGGTTCAACATCCAGCTTTCATCTTGCCATCCTCATGTTGCTTAAACCGGTCACCAACAAGACGTGTGGTTTTAAACCCAAACACCCACTTGCTGTTGTTCTTATTCATTATGCAAAGACAGCACAAGCATATTTCTCCCACAGGAAGGTCAGGTCCTGCCTGCACCCCACAGCAAGGGCTGCACCTCAATCCGGCATCCCCAAGAACACATGGCCTGCCACGTCACTGCTGTCAGTTGCCATGTCCCTGCTATCCATGAGCTGCTCTAGAGCTTCCCAACCCGCTGAGAAGTTTGTCCTCCCCAGCTGCCAGGACTGGGAACCCCACCAGAAAGAGGCAGATCCCATTGGGAAGGCTCTGATCCCACCAGCATCAAAGAGATCCCATTGGGGTGGGGAGAGATCCCATGAAGAACGGTCAGATCACGTTCGGATGGGGTAGATCCCACCGAGGAGGAGGAGGTCCCAGGGGAAAAAGGGGCAAATCCCATTGTAAAAGCCCGCGGCCCTCGAATGAGAGAGGGAAGGAGGGAGCGGCCCGGCCACCCGCCGCCCCCCC
>NW_010536538.1:0-16621 GCF_000687285.1 Phaethon lepturus | reverse complement strand
TCCGCAGTCCGCGCCGCCGCAGCGAGCCGCTGCCGTCCTGCCGCCCCAGCGCTGGACGTCGGGGTGCTGGGTGTCGGGGTGCTACGCTGTCGCTACTGATTCCTGGTGCACATCAGCCTCTTCGCAGCAGCCTTGTCCTCAGGCTCAGGTTAGGCAAGTGGCTCAGGCCGGCAGCTTCTCCTGAGCTGCGCGTTTGGGGCAGTAAGTTATGATGCTCTGGGAAGAGTCTGCTTCACTGGGCTGTCTCAAAGGCAAAGAGGGACAAGATATTTTGCAGGCCTGGAGGGAAGATGCTGTCCTGCCATAGCTTTCTTCCTTAGCCAGTATAATAGATGCTGAACACTCTCTTCTTTGCTGTCAGCCTCACAGGTCCCTTAATTTTAATGGTGACAAAGAAAGCAGAGGCCAAGCAACGAGCATGCCAGGTACATAAATCCTGACTGAGAGCAAGTGCAACATAGCACGGTTTGAAATCTTATTACAGCAGATCCCCTTGACCCCCATCTGTCTGCAAGGAGCACCAGCAGTGCGGAAAGGCAGCTGGGGAAATGGGATGCTATGGGTGGAGGGAGCCGAGCAACCCAGTCCTCCGAGCTGGCTACTATGCCCTGTGCGGCAAGGTCAGGGCTGGCCCCAAATGGGGCTGGTGAGACACTGACTCTTGTGAGACAGGAGCCAGGATCTACTGCCCATCTCCTGGAGGCAGCTGGATTGACAGCCTGGCGTAGCACGCAAGGCTGATGTCCCTTTTCTTGCCTCTGACTGCAATTTCAAAAGTGCTTTGTTATTTCTGGCTTTCACAACAGCAACCTATGTTCAGTCACCAAATGAACTGGCCTCCTTTTGTTGTGCTCAAGTGCTTTCAATCCCTGTGCCCTGCAAGGAAAAAGGCTGGCTCCCGTAAGAAAAGAAATACACACAGTAAATTCAGAAGCATTTTAGGCATCCCGGCGGTGCACTAAGATGTTTAAGATGCTTTTGAGGAAAGCTGCCCTCGTCGAACTGTTTCACCACACTCTGTTTAATGCAATTTCTGTCTCCTTCCCTTGAATAACGTAATAACCACCATTAGTCTTGGTCTCTGGTGTGTGAATAACAAACAGCAGCGATGGTCGGAGGCCGGCTCTGGTGAGGAGGCACAGTGCTTCCACTCTCATCTCCGCAGGAGAGGAAGTCAGCAAGCACTGCCAGCCCTCATAAAATAAAGAATTCATGCACCCCACTGTGCACGCACTGCATTACTCATTGGACAGACATATATGCATCCCCTGCCCAAAACAGTCAGCAGTCGATATTACCCCCCAGCTGAGATCCCACGTGCTGAAATGCACCGTCCGCTGTGAGAGGGGCTGCAGCATTCGGGAATGGGGCAGCAAGAAACACAGCAAAGGAGTTTCTTCCCTGGGGAAGGCGAACAGAATTGCTTCAGCCATCGCTGCGTATCAGGATGAGAACTGGAGGAGAAGAGGTCTTTTCCCAAGCAATATTTTGTTCTAGTGGTCCCCGGAGCAAGGATCATCTAGGAAAAAATAACCATATGGTTAGGTGGTCCACGCAGTATATAGGTAACAGTGAACCATGGTGGTAGGTGACAGGAGACTGGAGCATGAGGGGAAGGGTATTAAAGCAAGCACCCGGGGCTGTGGCAGAGCAGCCAAGAGAAGAAAGAGTCATTAATAAACATTTTTTCCACTATGTTGCAAAGCAGGGTTTGGAAACAGTCATGGAGGAATGTAAAATGTTTTAATAACAGCCTCTCATCTTATCAAGGGGTTTTCCCCAATGAATCCCAAACTCTTTACCAACAAGGTTAATACCCCTTGTGCCCAAAGAACAGATAAGAACACTGAGGCTCGGCTTGGGAAAAACACCTAACCGTCCGCTACGGAGAGAGCTCTGCCTGAACTGCTGTCTGCCCCGTATCACACTCCCCATTGCAGAGGTCCATGTAGCAAAATCCTCCTTCTCAGCGCATAGGGCCCAAAGTGCGATGAAAATAGCAGCATTCCTCAGTTACACAGTCCTACTGTTCCCTGCAGCCCGGCTGCCACCGCCCTCAGCACCGCGAGGGAAGCACATTGTCACGAGGAGGTGACAGGGCAGCACATTGCCTACACAAAGATGATTCTTTGCATCTTTTGAGACTAACATGCACACAGAAATGTCCCTTCTGACTCATCGGAAATGTCCACTGAATTATCTGATTATCCTTAATATTACAGCTCAGGTGAAAGTTGAAAAGAGGTAAAAGAAAATCCTGGAAGCTTTTCTGTAAAACTGTCGGCTTTCCACACCGCTTTCTTCACAGGCCAGGCATGCCGTCCCGCAGATGCCCAGCCAGTTTTGCCAATATTCATTTCCAAGCGGAGGCAGCACCTTGACCAGCACTGGGGCGAAAACGCGCAGCATCCCTGATGCTAACACAACCTTGGCCGATTCAGCTGGCGGGCAACGTGCTGCGTCCGGCTAATAGTGTCACGCAGGGCAGTAAGAAACCTGTTGTGATAATTCCAGCTCCTTAATCACCAGCTGCTCCTAAATTTCTCTGGATCATGTCTGAAATCAGTTAGTGTTTGCATAATCCTGCTGCTGGGCTGGAACTTGACAGCTGCAGAGAGGGCAGGTCTCACCAGCTGCTGCTGCGCGCAGCCGTCACCTTCACCCGTCACCCTTAGCCCCGGTGGCTTCGGGGAAGGTGCTGCTCAGCCGCTCACGCGGCGTGAGCCAGCCCCACCGGAGCCTTTGGGCACCCTCTCAACGGAAATGGGCAATACGAGAGATGCTGTGCTTGCTCCGGACTCCCAAGGAAGGAACGGTATGACCCAGTGCCCTCTCTTTTATTTCTGGGGTTTCCTGCCGGAGTGCAAAACTCTTAGGCTTTCAAAGGGTCTAAACTTGTTTGGGTGTTAACGCAGGGGAGAGAGGGAAGGCAGCAAAGTGCCCTACTTCTCGCTTTCATTTTCATCTTGGCCTGACAACACACGGCTGCCACTAGCCCATCTCCTTTCCCATTCTCTTTTATTAGCAAATGCACTTTGACTGGTTGAATTATTCATTGCAAACAATTTACCAGGCCACATAAGGCCAGCTTTTCTCTGCCTGTGAGTTATCCACAAATGAAAATGTACTTTTTTATTGACGTATTTGTTGTTGGTAACTGTTCGGTAAAAAGCCTGTACTTGAGGTGGTGAGTTGTTTGTGAGCTGCCGTTTGCTTGGACTGGCCTGTCTCTGGGTAAGAGGTTTCTGGGAGAGAAGAGAAGGGAGCAGCCAGGCATGGAGCAAACATGGAGCAGTGACCCACTTCTACAGGAAGACGTCTGATAACCATGGTCCCTTCTGTCTCAGGAGTGCCCCGATTTGTCAGGGCAGCAGCCGCTGTGAACGTTAATGCTAGCAAAGCCCTGCGTGCACGAACGTTTGCACAAATGGGACAAGACAAGGTGACGCACTTTGTTGAACGTATCATCTCAAGTGAACATTTTGCAGCATTAGGCCAGGCCAATTGCTCATACACATCAGTTTATGCTGTAAGAGAGGTTTGAGTCGCATGAAATTCCCAAACTCGCTAGACTCATTCTGCAATATTCATAGCAGACCTACCACAAGTTTAGACAGTCTTAATCTGTTACCAAATCAACTGGATTTTCTCCAAGTGACACGTTTTACTAGCAGCTCAGCCATCCACTATGACATTTTTTATTTTTAAGATGAGACTCAGTGCTGGCTGTGTAAATTTTAACCATGTCATCAGGTCTGGAGGCTCTTTGTAGTGTAAAAGTATAAAACATTCATCTGCTGTAAAAGAAAAAAAATTTCCTTGAGGCAATGAAGCAGCTCCAGTTTACACCAGGGAAACATTTCCAGTATATGCCACAACATCATCCAGCTATTTCTTTTATGGGGATGTCATAAGTCTTGGTTGCTGGAATACAGTGTACTGTAAAGAGCATTTCTCACCAAGGAGGGTGCCATGCTCCAGGAGATCGAGACAATGCAGCCTGCAGCGGCTGCTAGGTCCACCTGAATCACTGCAAACAACTAAAAGCCGTCAAGGATGCTTCTGTGACTGACAGTCTGAGAACCAACTGTGTTATGTTGTTGGAAAAAAAAAAAAAGATGCATTATGAGAAGAGCTCTTTGCACTTCAAACTCTGTCCTGGTTTGCCTTAATGTAATGAAACTGTTCCAGTTTTTCCTATTCTTACCACATTTTTGTAACCACACTGCTTGTCACCTTGCAGAAGGACTTTATTATCTTTGTACACTTTCCTCCTCACACAGAAAAAAAGTTGAGGGCAGAGAGAGAGGAGGAGCTACAGTGGGTTGCTCGCCATGGCCCGCATGCACTACAGACAGGCTTGCTACCTTCCTAATTCTGCTGTGTCGCTGTAAATCCTGCTGGACGTCACGTTTTATTCACAAATTCAGGGTCAGCCTTGAGCATTAAGCTTTCATGGGCATATCTCATCCTGACATCTCCAAGTGGAGTAAAAAAAATCATTGCTGTGCGACTCTGTTCTGCAGCAAGATAAATGTGAGCTTTCAATTTACGGTTGCTCACAGCCCTGCCCACAGCTGCACGCTGCCCGTTTCCTGCCTCCACCGCCTTTGAAGAAAAACCTCCTCATTTGCTCCATGAACAGGCCCGAGGGTTGAAATTGGGCTGCTGAAGTTCCATCTCCATGACCTCGAGAGTGCGAAGGAAAAAATGTTATCATACTGGAATTTATCCCCAAAACAAGCTGAAGTATCCTCAAAAATGGAGAATTACTGCAGAAAAACTATAGGGAAGGTACCATACTACCACTGCAAGGAATTTCTATGGATTTTTGCTAAAAAGTAAAATGAAATGAGATTTTAAAGTGATGGTAGATCAGTATTAACTAATTCTGCAGATGCCAGTATGGTCATCTTCTCACTAATGAGCTGAAAAGCTTTAAATTTTTTTTTTTTTTTTTTTTTTTTTGGTCTCAGTGGAGACCTTTTGCTGAAAACTTATCAACCTCTTGACTAGTTTCACTTTCCCTCAAGAACATGGACTGTTGGAAATGAGCAGAACTGTCTCCTCTCCAGTTTACCCTCTCCATCTGCCTGTACTAGGCAGCCGTGCAAAAAAGCAATACAGGGAGACTAACAAAGTACTCAATCAGCATTTCTAATTCCTGAAATCCAGGAATGAAATAACAGAGGGACTCCGAGTCATCGGCCCCATTCAGCTTGGGGCAGTCACTCCCTACCCACTGCCACCCGTCCCAGTGGGCTGCGGCTGGAGGAGCTGAGCTTTCCCCGTCGCTGATGGTTCGTGGCTGCCTGACCAGCTCCATCACCGGCGTAATTGAGAACAGGTTATTAGTAAAGCAGGGAAATGACAGCAGAGCTGACAAATGGCTCTCAAGGCAGGTGATTTGTTAGACCTGGGTAAATTTCATTGTTCCGAAAAATTTCCTTGGATAATGGGACAAAAAAAAAAGTCGAATCGTTGACTGCTGGTGGCTCGCTCTGGTTTGAGGGCACGGTACTTTCCAGCCACCCTCGCAAGATGCGGCAGCCTCTGTCTAGACTGCTGCAAACCCAGACTTTGTGCTGGCGCAGTGTGAAATCTCGTTGTCAGCCTCAGGTCCTGCTTTAAAATACTTTTCTCCTTTTTCCATGGAAACTCCTTAGAAAACAAAATGGCTCCCTGCTAGGCCTACGAGTGACTCAGATCATGCTTGTGTAAGCTTTTCTCACCTTACACAAATGAACTCATGGTAACTTGAACTTGAGATTCCGTACAGGATCGTCACTTGTGCATACGAAGCAGAAGTTTGCTCTACAAAGCTGAGGGAGTGGAAGGGGGAGAAACAGGCAAACAAAATCCAGCACCTCTCATTCTGATGTAAATATATTCCAGGATGCTTAATGCTTGGAAGAGGTTCAATGGAGAGCCACAAAAATTACTTGCAATCCAGAAACATACCTTCAGCATGAGAGCATGGAGCTGAGCAGTCTACTTATCCAGGAGAAGAAAGGCGGGTGACTCCATCACAGTCTGCCTACATGAGGACTCATTTTCAAGAACACGCACTTTCAAAATTGACCTAAAATGGGAAAATTGAAATTAAGATGCAAATATCTAGTAATGAAGCTTGGTCATCATGCAGACAATTCAGAAAGAAGGTAAATTTTTCCATCACGTTAATAGCAAGAGAAAGAGTGGCTGTTGGCCTTTTACAAAATATTCTGCAGCACAATCAGCAGTGAAAGGATGCAGGATCTGCTCAATAAGGATGTAGAGCCCACATTAATGTCTTCCAAGGGATGTCATCCTGTATCCTTTCCTTTTGCTTGCAATATATCCATGCGCAGCATTACCGGCTGTGAGTGATGCCGTCTATTTGGCTCAGGGAGTTCTTGTCCATTCAGCATCCTCCTTTTAATAGCAATAAGACTTGCATAATTTATTATCATTAACAGTAATGAGACTTTTCTCCACATGCCTCAGAGAGCAAGCCTTTAAAACTGCCCCTTTGAAACGCCTGGAGCCTTTAAAACTGCCCAGGAGACTATGCAGTTCTTAGATTTACACCCCTCTCCTGCCGGAGGTCAGAAAAAGGTACCTTTACGTTTCACTTGCTGTTGCTTATTGCTGTACCTCGTCTTTATGCTGGGGCTGATCTGGATGATCTGCAGCACTGATGACAGATTTTTACTGTAACACTGTGAGCAAGGACTTCTCAGGAGCCAGGCCATCACAGGCAGGCTGATGGTACGAGCCTGTGCAGGTAGTAACCACCCTTAGGTAAAATGTGCCAAGTCTGAAAATAGGAACAACTCATTGTGTTCATCAGAACATCCCAGAACTTTGGGAGTGACTCTGGACCCTATCTGGGGTTGAAGCAAGTCATACAAGACTAGAGGGAACCTTTCCAAGATGGTTGCGTCAGATGAATTTTTCTCCGAATTCACTGTTCCTAGGACCTGGAGCCCAAAAACTACGCGATAGTGACACAGCAATTTCTGGGATGAAATGTTACAAGCGGGAGAAAAATTGTTCACATCCTATTGCAAAATGATGCAGCATCTCTAGTAATGTTGAACTGTGCTTTTGCTATACAGCTCTGAGCTGCTTTTCCAACCCGCATTCTCTGGAAAATCTCTCTGCTCAAACATCCTAGTTTGTGGTGACATTCTTTGCTGGACCTGCTCTGTCTTGACAAAGATACAGCACCGGCCAGGAATCAATTGGCTGAGATGAGCACTTGGTGGCTATCTTAGATCTTGCCAATACGATTCTTCTTTTTTGAATTCAGCTCTTTAAAACTGGGTTTTGTATTGACTTCATGCAGTAGCTATAAGACCTTCTGAAGAAGCGTGTGGGATGATGGTGCTACAGAGAAAAGAAGACAGCAATCTGCCGTCTGGTGGGTCTTGGAGCCAGCACAGGCCTCACCGTGGCATTAGTGGGACCAGGAGGTGGTGGCCAGGGTACACAGTCTCACTGTAGCCCAGCACCCACAGAATGGCACAGAAGCCCGTGGAGCATCTGGGCTGGGATGTGGCACAGCAGCTCTCGGTGGCTTGTCCCTCCTCCCCACTTGTGGTTTTCCACAGGCAGAGCTGCCGGGTCAGTGCCAGGCAGTGTTGGCCACGATCCCATGTGCTCCTCTACCTGAAGGTGGTTCATCTCACTGCTCTGGATGTGGCTCAGGGTACATTTAGCTCTGTCACAGCCACGGGCATCCCTGAGACCCATCACTCTGAGCCTCAGGCTCAGCAAGACCTTCCTGTCACTACTCTTCCTGCACAACATCAGCTTTTCCTCTAGGACTTGCCATCGCAAGTGATGCTGATGTGGCGGTTCAGGCTGCAAGCGCCAGCCATGGTGCTGGCCTCTCTGCAAGCCAGCTTGTTTCCCGTGCCCGGATTGATCCCTGAGGTACCTTCCCAGAGCACTGAGGGATTCCTGCAAAAACCAGAAGTGTTTTAACACTTACGGTCTTGGTATGTGCGATGGCAAAGGCACAAAGACAGTATTACTGTTATGCATTACACAGACTTACACTAACCAAATTATGACAGCTAAACACAGACCTAGCTGGTAACTGGACTAAAGTGTCTCCATTGTGAAAAAGAAGGTTCAGATATAAAAACTTACATTTTGGTTTTAAAATATGAAATAAAGTTCTTAGTTTGCAGTTTGTTGCTACATGATTTGGTTCTTTTATGTTCTTTTTAAAAAGGAAAAAGGAGTCTAAGATGCAAATAACGTCTCCTGATATGGAAAGCAGAAAATACTCCTAACACATTTGCCAAGGTCAGCTCAGAAAAGGAAGCTGCTTCTAGACTACAGCGACAAAAATTAATATGCCAAAAGGTAGAAGCCTCCTTCTATAGTTAGTCTGTTTATAAAAAAGACTGAGCATCTTGGTCCTCTCTTCAGCCCAGAAACATCCCGTCTGACCTCAGTGGGAGATTCTGGGTGTTCGGTACCCTTAAAACTTGAGCGAGTGTCTAAATACGGACTCAGGAGCCACTGTTTGAACCTGTTATGTAAAAAACCTCTTGAGGTCTGTCATTTCAAGCAATGAGACAGCAGAACAGTAAACTACAGTTTCCATGTCTTCACGTAAATGAAGTCTGAATCTATTCTCTCTCTTCTTTGTTTACTGTGCAAACTGCTCCCCCACAAAAAGAAATGAGCTTCTCAATCCCAGTGTCACTTTATTTAAAGCAGTGGGCAAGGAGTTTAGCCTGGGAGGTGGTGAGCACGCTGCAGTGCTCACCGACCTCCCAACAGGCTCCTAAACAAACAGAAACCCAAGTGCTGATCACGGAAATGCACCCACGAAGTGATTCAGTAGCAAGCTATGTATGTTCAAGGATCAGCAGCCGGGCAAAGCACCATAATGAGTTTTACTTTGTGTTTGCTGAGGGCCAAGAGCACACACAGCTACCTGCGGTAACTCAGCAGAGCTGCAGGATCTCAAGAAGCTGCAAGATGCGTCCAAGTATTTACATTTGCAATGGATGAGTAAAGGACATGTGCCCATGAACACTTGCAGCTCCCCAAATGGGAGTCCACCTTACTCAGGATGGGTCAAACACGCTGGTTATCTTCCCATTGCCGCTTAGAGCAGCCCTAAGGACGGGCTCCAAACCAGATCACCTCCATAGTCTTGTCTGCAGAGATACCTACGAGGGCAGCCAGCGGCTGCTCTGGAGGCAGAAGGGGCAGGTAGCTGCTCTGTGGCTGGGCCTGGCATGTTGTGCACCTGCAAATCGGAGCATTACCTCATTTGTTTTCTGGGTGACAGCGTCAGGCAGAACGCCTGTGCTCCGAGGGTCTCTGAGGATCTTCCACTTACAACAAGGTAGAGACATTAAGAGGCAGGACAACACATCAGGCAAGGATGCATTAAAAATAACCAAAAAAAAAGCAGAAGTGTGACTTCTTTGTGTATTTTTGTTGTCCTGTGATCATCCTGAAATAGCACGTGTGATTCAGAAGCAAGCCAAAGCCACAGTCGCTCTCCTGACACCTCCCTACCAACCTGCTAATCTAATCTAAAGGCAAGTTATACTCACAGCCTAATCCAGTTACAGCTTTAATTTGCACGTTTCCTCTTTGAAAGCAGCTCTTTTATCTTCTATATAGAGCTGAACCTCTCCCAGATGCCGTTTGCAAGCCAGGGGAGGTGCTTTGCGTCAGAGCCAAGGCAACGCGGAGACCTGCAGGAGCCCGCCTGACCCACCGCCACGCTCTCCACGGGAGGTGCAGGACGGAGTCCTCCCACCAGCTCTGTTCGTCAGCAGTTCCTCAGCCTTCCCCAGCCTTCCAGTTAGCTCTGGGTCCAGATGGGGGAAAAACTCCAGAGCTTAACAACAGTCCTTAGCTGAGCTTCCCGCTCCGCGGGCAGCTGTAGCACAACGCAGGAGTAGCTACAAGGAGCTGGGTAGTTACTGAGGCAGTGCTTGTGGCTCTCAGTTTATAAAACCTGCTCCTCATTTGCATCCCCGGCACCTCATTATAAAACAGAACAGTCTACCAGTGACTCTCTTTTCCCAGTTCCTCCCGCAACCCTTCGCTGCTTTCCCGGTCAGTGGCATGGCCGTAGGCGTGCTTGCGTAGCTCCCTCAGGGCAGAGCAGCAGCATGCCATGGAGCAGAGCTGCATTTTTCATTCTCTGTGCAGCAGGAAAGAGGTATGTGCATAGAGATGGCTGGTGATCCATTCTGAACCTGGGCTAAAAAAATCCCGACTCTTTGAAAAGCATCAGGTTAAGTAGCTCAGCTCTGTGTTGTCTGCTCATCCCGGGAAAAAGATGTGGGTGTTTCCAGTTTCTGTGGATGGCTCTCTTATCGTGTTATCACCTTCTTTGATGTTATTTGTTATGCTGCTGTAGAAACTGGTGTCATCCCAGCAACCACGGGCACCCAGCCCCTGTGAGGACGTGCCGTTGGGCTGTGATAGCCTGGGCACATACTCTCGGGCTTTTGTCTCTGTTTACAGATCTTCGGCTGTGCTTGTCAAACAGCGAAGTATCACAGAAGCGTACTATTTAAGAGACCTTGTAGATGAGGTCTGCCAGCTGCAGACAATGACAGAGACAGAGCACAGCATTCATCCTGCTTTTATGAAAATATTTATTATTTACCATTCCAGCATTTCCTGCAGTTTTGGGCTGCTACGGCAGAAAAGTTTCATTAACAAAGAGCTCTTTCATGAGACTGTTCTGTTCTCTAAGAATTCTCGTATGTATAAAAACACATAAAATACGAGGAATATCTGCTGGAGACCTGGCTGGGCCTTTGATACACCTAAAACCAACTGCGGAGCAAAGCTGTGTTTGTGTAGTCTCTACCGGTTACAGTGCTCTGAGAGCCCAGGTGCCCGCTGAGCTGGCTCTGTCCCGGCAGCCCCGCCCGTACCCACTCCTGCCACGCGGCAGGGTCTACCTGCCGCCGCCTTCCCACCCGCGGGAGAACGCCTAAGCAAGGCTTCTGCCGCGGCAGTCGGGGCTTTAATCCCCAAGTGAAGCTACGTTCATCTCTTTGGTGGGGTGACACAAGCTTACAGCCAGGCGTAGGGTGTTATCCGGGACGAGAGGGTCCGGCTTGTCAGCAGCGAAGCGAGGAGAAATGCCAGCGCCGGCCGGTGACTCCCTTAGAGCTGCAGACGGAGGGCTGGGATCGGCTGCAAAAGCCACTGCAGACATCACGGGTGCTGCTGCTCCACCGAGGCACAGCTTACCGGAGAGGAAAGCGTCATCTCACGCCAGAGCTCCTCCGTTCGGCAGCAGCTTGGGTTGAGCAGTGCTTTATAGCTAACGATGCTCTTTCCTGGTGGCAGAATCAAAAATGACCATTACCCACGGAAAAGAGATTTTTTACCAACTGAGGAGAAGCTTGTATTTTCCTGTGCAGAAAAATGGAAGGGGTTCATATTCACAAGTAGAAAAAAGGCAAAACAAAAACCTGGAAGTGACAGTTCTGTCAAAGAACCATACGCTTGGCTTGGCAAGAAAGTTCAGCAACAAAATGTGAATCTCAAACTCCTGTGCTAAGATGACGTTTAGCAAGTCTATTGTTTAGAATAATGACTTTAGCTTCCTTTTCGAAAGCAAATGCCAGCCAAGACTGGGGAAAAGGGTTTGGTAGGAAAAGTAACAGGATAATTCAGTCATGGCCTCCCAGCAAAACATGTTTGTGTTTACTCAATAGAAGCAAGTCATTTTCTGGATCAATATTTGGACTAGATCCAATTATTCACCGTTTAGCCAAGACATGGGACAAATCCACTAAGAACTGTTATTTATTTGGAAATTGGTAGCGGTTGTTATAAATCAGCTTCAACTGGCCCAGATTCAGGTTAACATTTAGCCTCTGGGCTTTTTTATTTATTCTCCTGAATTCCTTAAACCCATTCAGTCCCAGCTCTGTGCTTCCAAGGCCTGACCTGCTGTACCTTTCTCCACCAGGTGACTGTGAGTGTTGCTGGATGGCAGATGCAGGTCTTGGAGGAGCAGGAGGTCAGTAGGCTCAGGACACTGGTGGTGGTGGTGGGTGTTGCTGTGAGACACA
The DNA here is from genome assembly GCF_000687285.1 of Phaethon lepturus. Taxonomy (NCBI): domain Eukaryota; kingdom Metazoa; phylum Chordata; class Aves; order Phaethontiformes; family Phaethontidae; genus Phaethon; species Phaethon lepturus. The sequence goes on along the minus strand of NW_010536538.1, from coordinate 4,556 downwards.
CTGACTTCTCTGAGGAAAATATTCTCAGCAACTCAGCTCTGATCTTTAAAGTCCCTCCAGCTATTATATCAGAGAATTGGCATACGTCTCTGGTTAGAAGTATTTGCCACAATAGATTAACCCTTTCCTACTCAGCTTGTGTATAATATGTCAGCTAAAAATTATTCTGTAGTTTGCAGCAGCAGCAAAATGGTAAGTGTAGTTAATATAGCATCTAAAACCATACATTTAATAGAGATTCACACGGCATGGCCAAAATCTTCAAGAGGCTGTACACAGATGGAGCCGCCTCGCTGGAAGAGCTGCTGGTCTGGAATAAAAGCAATGGTATTTGTTTGGTCTTTCGCAGAAGTGAGTGGCACAGGGGAAAGGAGCACACTGTCTAATCCCAAGTGATTAGTTGCCTGGGTTTGATGTGAAGTCGTCCTTAACGAGCCTGTTCAGGACATGGACGTCAGAAAGAACATGCTGTCTGGAGCACTACACTGAGCCTGCTTTATTCTGTGTCGATCACAAGGCAGAGCAGCAAGCCCAAATGGCTCTGCCTCCTGAAACCTCAAACACGATGATTCACATGTGTTGGGAAACCAGAGCTTTGCGCGGTGGTAAGAGGCTGCACTGCAGCTTGTACAGAGGTAACGGGCAGAGTTAGGAAAGTTAGAGTTTCTCTCCCACAGGAATTTGACATTTCAACCTTTCCAGTCTTTCTGTTTAGGGGAAGACTTACTGGCTTTAAACAAACCTTTCACACTAATGATGCATTTAATATTGTGCATCTCTGCTCATGCAGTGTTTCCTTATCATTCACAGAATCATAGAACAGTTTGGGTTGGAAGGGACCTTTACAGGTCCAACCATCTAGTCCAACCCCCCTGCAATGGGCAGGGACATCTTCAACTAGATCAGGCTGCTCAGAGCCCCGTCCAGCCTGACCTGGAATGTTTCCAGGGATGGGGCATCTACCACCTCTCTGGGCAACCTGGGCCAGGGTTTCACCACCCTCATTGTCAAAAATTTCTTCCTTAGAGCTAGTCAAAATCTGCCCTCTTTTAGTTTAAAACCATTACCCTTTGTTCTATCGCAACAGACCCTGCTAAAAAGCCTGTCCCCATCTTTCTCATAAGCCCCTCTCAGCCCTGGCAGCTGCAATAAGGTCTCCCTGGAGCCTTCTCTTCTCCAGGCGGAACACCCCCAGCTCTCCCACTCTGTCCTCCCAGCAGAGCTGTTCCACCCCTCGGACCCTTTTTGTGGCCTCCTCTGGCCCCGCTCCAACAGGTCCATGTCTGTCCTGTGCCGAGGGCTCCAGAGCTGGACGCAGCACTGCAGGGGGGGTCTCACCAGAGCGGAGTAGAGGGGCAGAATCCCCTCGCTCGACCTGCTGGCCACTCAGCTTTGGGTGCAGCCCAGGATACGGGTGGCCTTCTGGGCTGTGCGCACACATTGCCAGCTCATGGCTCGTGTCCAGATTTTCATCCACCAGTACCCCCAAGTCCTTCTCGGCAGGGCTGCTCTCCATCCCTTCAGCCCCCAGCCTGTGTTGATACCAGGGGTTGCTCTGACCCAGGACCCAGCACTTGGCCTTGTTGAACCTCATGAGGTTCACATGGGCCCATTCCTCAAGCTTGTCAAGGTCCCTCTGGATGGCATCCTGTCCCTCAGGCGTGTCAACCGCACCACTCAGCTTGGTGTCATCTGCAAACTTGCTGAGGGTGCACTCGATCCCACTGTCTGTGTCGTTGATGAAGATATTAAAGAGTACTGGTCCCAGTACAGACCCCTGAGGGACACTGCTCGTCACCGGCTCCATCTGGACATTGAGCCATTGACCACTACTGTCTGGATGTGTCCATCCAACCAATTCCTCGTCCACCAAACATTCCACCTATCAAATCCATGTCTCTCCAATTTAGAGAGAAGGATGTTATGGGGGACTGTGCCATATTGCCTCCTTTCAAGTTACATTCATGCAACTGCAAACTGGGGGACTCTGAGGGTGGCTCTGAGCACCACCCGATCAATTAGATGTCATCTTCCTTGTGGCAAAGGACTGAGCTCTGCCTAGCAGTTCCACGCCATGAGCTGTAGCTCCATGGGTCTCAGATGCCATTTGCAACCCGGGAGAGGTGCTTTGCATCAGGGTCAAGGCAACACAGCCCCGCAGCTCGTGCATGATTTTCTGCCCTGGGTGCTACAGGGACTGAAACCACTCCCGGCAGAGCCGGCTGCTACCCGCCTTCCTTCCATTGATTAGATGAAACAAATAAAGTTAGGCAACTGCTGTAACAAGGTATCTGAAGGCAAACGGGGCTGCCAAGCAATTAGTGTCCAACCCATGCCTAATTAGTCCCTTGGGTACATCTTATTACAGAACAAAGCGGGAGGTGTCTTTGTCTGGGGATTATATTGGGAGCGTGTGATTCCGAGCCGATCCCGCGAGGCGGGAGGCGCGGGGCTGTTAGAGGATCATTTCCAGGGCACGTCTGGGGAGAGACCACCTCCTGCTCCCACTGCAGTGGTGACGGTTCCGGCTCAGGCAGGCAGTTTGTGCCGGCAGGGGAGGGCAGGAGAAGGGTGCTCCGTGTGTCCGTGGTGCAATACGGAGAGCTGCGGTTCTTATTCTGCATTAGCTGTAGAAGATAAAACACAGGACTAAAGGCAGCTTTGTGCAGACTGTTAGACACGCTCTCTAGATCTTAAAGACACTGATAACACAGTAAATTTTACAATATAAATACCGCAAAACACTTACAGGTTGGTTTGGGGGGTAGTCATGAGAAATACATGGTGTGCTTCTAATAGATAACGTAAGACATTTCTTAGCTAAAATCAGCCAGACGTTCAAAGCCGACCAAATGTTACCATTAAATTCTGGGTGCAAAAACAGGCAGAATCTAAATGGGGACCGAAATCCTGCTCAGTAACTGTTGGTAAATCCCAGCAAACCACGCTGCTTCTGTGTTGAAAGGAAAACGCAGGCGTGCATTGGTTGGCTTTGGTAAAGCAGAAACAAATTTGCTTTCTCAAATCTGCTGACATGTTTATCAGGGTAACGTGAATGAATGCGCTGCACTCGACAGCACAGCACGCAGTGGCAGCGGAAGATAGAAAATGATCTGGAAAGAGATGACAAACTATTTGGCTGCACACGGGGCTGTTACTGGCCCTTCCTGCACAAGGATTCTGAGGAAGATGCGACCCAGCAGCAAAACTGGCCGCTGGCCGCGGCACTGGGAAAAGAGCGGCAGGGGAAGCTTGGGGGAGAGACCGGTCCCCCAAGCCCTGCAGCACCCAGTGCACCCCTCCTGCTGTCCACGTGGCCCTGCACCGCTGCAGGAGCAGAGAGAGTCTTTGGCCTTAATGGGTATTTATTTTGTAAAAGCCTGAAAAATCTTTTCATCCCATTTGCTTTATTGCTTATGTAGAGTTTGGCCCCCGTATCGCCTGGGTGGAACAGAGAACATGCAACAAAAGGGGCGGGAGCTAACGATGAAAAATACCCTTTGCTTTCAGCTTTCTGCCTCTGTGTTTGCGGGAAAATAACAGATTTTCTTGGCAAATATCAAGATAATATTTGTGACTGAGCTTGCTCTGATAGACATGAACTGTGCTGTGCCTCTTAGGCCTGTTGCCCTTTCAGATGATTTCACCACTTTACAATTCAGCTCTTACGATAACATTTAACACACACTTGTTAAACCATTCAGTGCAAAGGCGGCATAAAGTCCGGCGAAGGGTAGCACTGTGCACAATCTGGTTCTAGATAGTCTCCCTCTTACAAAAAATGCAAGTGAAAACACAAAAGGCTGAGGTGGTGTAACTTTTTAGGGTAGGGAGTAGAAGTTTATTGACAGTGCTAATGTGATTCAGCAAATTGAGCAAAATAACATGTGGAACTATCTTTTAGTTCTCTTGCATTGTGTGGGTTTTACTTCGTCAGTTGTTTTAAAAAGCAACCAGCAATTTCTGGGAATGCTGAGTTTAAAAAAAAAAAGTGGCGGGGGGAGGAAAAAAACTTATCAAGCATTTCTATGGCTTAGTAAACATGATTAATCTGACTCAGCAAGACTGAACCAAAGATAATTCATTGGCCGGTTGATATTCAGAAACGTTTTTGTTTAAATATGACTTGAAATGCCACAAAAATTGGATCGAGTTCTGAAACCCTGACACCTGCGAAGTTCTTATTGTCTGTACATCTGGGCTTATGGTCAGATCTATATTTAACGTCTTAAAAAAATAAAAGTGCTGGTAGAATAGCAGAGAGTCATCAGGGCTTTTGCAGGGCTTAAAGGAATGCGGAGCAAAAACCAGTTTAAAATTAAAGTGCCTGGCCCAAAATATGTTCTTCACATTCCCTTTTACCAGCTCCTCTGCATAGTTGCATGGTCTTTCGCAGATCCACTGCTGGCAGGGTGAAGGATGGGACTCCCCTCGGGTATCTCTTAACCCTACCTTTAGACGAAGGAGTTGAACAAAGGATATCCATCGGTGTAAGACACCACGCGGCTCTCGGGAGCAGCAGGCACAGGGGCAGGTTGCTGCTGCCGTAAGCGTGA
>NW_010536537.1:0-13712 GCF_000687285.1 Phaethon lepturus | reverse complement strand
CCTGAGGGATACCACTCATCACCAATCTCCACATGACCTGAGGGATACCACTCATCACCAATCTCCACATGAATGCAACCATGCAACCAATTCCTCATCCACCCGACAGTCCACCCATCAACTACCTACCTCTCTAATTTAGAGAGAAGGATGTTGTGGGGGACTGTGTTAAAGGCCTTACAGAAGCCCAGATAGATGACAGTCAAGGCATGTAAAGTTACTAGCTGAACTATTGACTCCAAAAATAAAAGTTCTTTATTTTAACTGAGCAGCATTAATGTTGCCAGAAAAGAATGTGCCACTGGACTCTTAGTTCCTGTTGTTGTCACTTCTTAAGATCACCATGAACTTGTAAATCAACCATGGTTGCCCAGTGCTTCATCTGATGCTGTTTCTTGCCTTGCAATTAGTAGATGTTCTGAACTAAACAGTGTTAGAGAAATTTGTATGTTCCAACAGGCCCATACAAGTGATTCAAAAAAGTCAAAGAAATTTAAACTCAGTAACATCAAAGTGTTATTAAGCAGACATCTTTATGGCAGCGCTGGACACATGGGGGATATCTCCTCCTAACATGTGTGCGCTGAAACAGAAGTTCATCTTTTATATACCTTAAAGACATGAATATTCACACATTTTCCAAGGAATTACCACCTCCCTGCCTATCTCCTACATTTACATAATGCTGGCATTGCAAAACTACACTATGCATGCGAGGGGGTCTCAGGGGGTCGTCGGTGGTCGTTTGGGGAGTTAACCCCCTACTCCTTTTTCCTTTTTATGGTCACAGGTCTCTTGAGGATAATTTCTTCTTCCTGGATGTTTGCCCCTTCTGTTCTCCAGCCAAGCAGTTCCTTCTTATGATCCTTGTTAGAGCCCCCCTGCCAGTCTGTCTCTACGCTCAAGGTTAAGATATCGTCTCTGTTCTCTTTAATCTCTCAGTTCTTGCTCTTAACTCTTCTTTGTTTTGATTTTCATGAGGCCAGCTTTCCTCGTTATTAACAGTTTACACGTAGTTACAATGTTAGCATTGAGGCAAATACAGCCTAAGAACTATAAGAATAGGCTGTTAAACATAATCACACAGTTATTAGGCTAAAGAAGTCTATATGAAAGTTAAACTAATCACCTAATCAATAACCTTCCATAAAGTATATATATATTGAGAAACTGACCTTAATTGTTTTAGAACCTTGTTTCACAAGCAACTGTGCTTTTGTTGAAATGCAGGTTTTGTAATGTTCGGTTGTAGGGAGTAGCACCTTCAGACTGGTAATGCTGAGCTAATTATATAATATTTTGTATTACCATAAACAAATGTTCTATGCCATATATGTGTAAGGGGCCCAAATGGGATTTCAGAAAATGTTTCTCTTGTAAAGGTTCTCTTCTAGCATAAGCACTTGCACACTGGAACACATTGGCTCTTCTAATATCTGCCTTTCTTGTCAGCCAAGGGCCATTCTTTTCCCTAGTCATGAATGCAGAACAGTTGCTCAGGCTTAGTTGAGTCTGATGAATTAAAGTGCACACATTTTTCCTATTTCTGGCCTATTAGTTATGACTACACTAGAGCTGTTCATCTGCAGGAACCTGAGGTTTACCACCCCTTTTGCCTTTATTTTCAATATACACTCACATTGGCAAATGTGTTCTCATGTTTATTTACAAATGCCATGCATAGACAGAACAATCAATACGCAACAGATACATGACACACTTGCAAGTATTTTCTAACCTGAAGAGGTTATGTGGCACCTGCAGCACAGTTTATTTCTATGGATTCCTGCCTCTGGATTTTTCAGGTCATGTTTTCTCTCTTACCTCTCTGGCTGCCAAGATATTATTCTCAAAATATAGCCTTTTTTAATGACTCTTGGACCTGTTATTTAATGTGCTTGGACACACTTCTGTCAACAGGACAGATCAGCACTGAACAAGCAGCATTTTTGGGGAAAAAAGTAGATCTGGGAAAAAAATGTAGCCTGTGATTCGTTTATGCAATTATTCCAGTTCTTTAATTAGCTTTCTTAAAAAAAAAAAAAAAAAAAAAAGTAAGCACAGACAGGCAAGGACAGATACAACTCCTGCTTGAAGCTACCTGCAATGTCAAAAGCGGTCTCAGAAGACCTGCAGGTGTGCACGAATCCAGAAACAGAGAGTTTTGCCCTCACTTGGAGAAAAAAATGTCATCTGTCTTGGAGGTCTCTCTTAGGTCCTTTGCTATCATTAATCTTGGGACTTAGCTTTCAGGGTTTACAATTTCACAGCACAAATAATAAAAGGCGTATAATGCACAGTGTGGCTTAGCTTGCTTAAGCAATGAAACTTTACAATTTTTGTGAGATTATTAGCACATTGTGGATGGTGTGATAACATGAAAGGCCAAAGGTCAAAAGCAGAGTCACTTTAATCACCCAGAAGTATCCTAATTACCCTGAAGTGCATTTCCTGGTCTGTCTCATACTGCTGCGAAGCAGAACGGGCTCAGGTAAATACAGTTCAAGCTAGACATTTACTGGGCATTAAGAGTGCTGCACCTTACCTCCCCAACTGCTAATGACCAAGGACTCATTTATTACCACACTCCTAAGCTAAATCACAGCTTATGTTATAAACACAATTTACTGCACAAAATATTCACATTCTTACAGGCAAGCTTATAGATATAGTTGGGTATCTGTTTTCCTTCCCTTACCAGCATGAAGTATACCAAAGTAGCCTCTTTTTGTGCTACATGTACATGTAAAATCTCTTTGTTGTAGCTTCATATAGGAGAAAAAAATGAAACTCTATATCCAACAGACCATATGACTGATAATTAGTCGTATGACCACTATAATATACATCTTTGAAGAATTAATTCAGTATGTAGCTGGAGCATCTGATACAATATGCCAACAAAAGTCCATAAACACCTTCCAATGTTAGTATTACACCTCACCATATGCTATGACCATTTGGACCTCTGCTGCAGCATCAGCTCTAGGACACAATTCTGTCCTTAATTACAGAACAGGAATCTCTGCTTTCTTACAAGAATTGAGAGAGGCATCAAATAAGAATGTAAGAGTACAGTCAGATTCATTCCTGTAGACAGAGTGGAGCTTGGTCACAAGCTTTGCAGAAAGCATCAGAATTTTAAATGTATGAGCCTGAATTTTCTAACTTATTATCTTAAGATTTCATATTGTGCTGTCCCCATGTATTTACCCAAACCAAATACATAAGTCTTCTCATAGCTATTTATAGTACCGTTATATAGAGAAACGTACATTTTAGATATGTTTGGACCACAACTGTAAAACAAGGCAGTGCAAGAATTTTCAGTTTCTTGCATTTGAGAAGGCTGCTTTACATGTGATCTAAACACATGTTTTGAAGGTTTTTAGAAATGTGTTTAGTCCTATTCAAGAGGGTCAAGGTGACAGAATATTTTCTTCCATAGAGAGAATGTAACATGCTCTGATGAAGTCTATTAGTCAAAGGCAAGAGACTTGAACCTTCAAACCTTGCGCTTTGCCCAAAGGATGCATCTAATCAAAGGAGATTTTGCAGTACACTTAACTGGTAGATGTAGTCCAAAACATAGAATCATAGAATCACAGCATCATTCAGATTGGAAAAGATCTTTAAGACCATCAAGTCCAACAGTTAACCTAGCACTGCCAAGTCCACCACTAAACCATGTCCCTAAGCACCACATCTACACATGGTAGCAGTGGCTACTAATATTATATTAGCTATTTAGAAATAATATGAGTACTTAAAAGACATTAAGTATTTAAAAGATGGTTTAGTATTTCAGTACTAAAATAATATTAGTATATAAAAGATGGCATATTAAATGGTATTAAAATGGCATTCTGCTGATAATCTCTTTTCCCTGGCAGGCACTCCTGATATAATGAAATACATGCCCTGAGGCATTCAGGGGACCTGGAAACCCTTGCTAACTACAGGGAACCGAGGAAGACACCAGGAGATACTTTGCATTCAATCACAAAAGAAAAGTTTTGCAAACTTGCTGTTTTCAATCTGCCTGCTAAAAATCAGCAAGGATCACCCAGACAAGGGTATTTCAGAGATTTTCACTGAAGCCCAGGAAACAAACGCTAGTCTTCTGAAATGCCAAAACTGTGCATGAATACTTTCTCCTCTAAGAACCACATGGTAAAGCATGAAAGAGTTTTGACAGTTTATTCATCAGTTCTGCTAACAAAACAAAATAACATCTCATGAAAAGACAACACTCATTTCTCTTAGAATCTGTTTTTTCTTCACTGACTCTCTCAGGTTAAACAAATCCACTTTATTCCCACTCACTAGCTACCAGATACCTGAAAATCTGTCGGAACAGTTACATGTCCAAATGTTAAGACATGCTGTTCACTATTTAGAAAAGAAAAAAAAAAGCAAAAAAGTGCTAAATTTATGACAGGATCTTAGACATCTAATAACTGGTAAAACCACACTGCAGAGAGGTGTAAGCCAGAGACAACACGCAGCATGTAGCTCAGGGAATGAATAAAAACCCGAACACACAAGTGTGTTTAGAGCTATGAAATTTAAAAATTATACAATATGTGTATTTCACACTCGGGTTGTGGCATTCATGTATTAATGGGAATTACCAGGCTTTGACGACAACATCAGTCCTTCCTAAGAAAAAGAAAGCAAGTTCATAATTGTTTGATGGGGATTTGTTTGACTCTCAACAAATTATTTCCAACAGAAAATGTCATCTGGGGGGAAAAAAGCCCTGACTTCAGAATACATTCAAAATGCTTTCATTTCAATTAGAACTTGTTTTTCACAGCTTGCGAAAACTCATTTTCAAAATGTATGAAGTATAAAACAGGCAAGGACTGGGTTGCTCAAAGAAAAAAGGAACTATTTTTTAAAATCAGTTAACACAGGAACCAAATGGAAAGAAAGTGGGCCTTCTGGGTGTGTATTTGCAGAAGCTTGGTACTTCTTGGCTGTGGTCATGCACTAAAGTCTTCAGTGCCACTGCTGATTTGGGCCGTCTCTCTTTCACAGGCATTTTTTTCTTTTATGCTGCTGAACTTCAGGTGGGTTAATGCCCAAGTACAGCCAGCTCTGTAGTACAGTCAGAATTAGAAGATGATTTGTCATTTCTCAAAAATGGTAAACCATGTTCTGCCCAGCCATATGAAGTGAAACTCTACATTTAGTCTAAAAGCCTCATGGCACAAGCTATTCCAAGAACCCTGCGTAGATCCTGAAAATAAACCAGCCAAGCCTTTGAAGAAAGGATCAAATGCAATTAATTTCAAGGTGATGAAGATACATGACCAAGGCAAAACCAATGGAAGAATTAAATTTATGTCTTTCTGTAGGAGTGCTGCTAGAAGCATGAAAGACCAAACAGTTTCCCACTAACCAGTGCTGTTTCCCTCCTAATGGGACCACTAATGCTGATGTGGAAATAGCTTGCAAGGCACCCACAGCCAGCAAAATCATGAACTGCAGTGCTGTCTTCCCCAGGTATTGTAGCAATAAATTTTTACTTTATTCATTAAGATGGCATCCCTGTTTGCTACTAGAAACTGAAGAGAAGCAGTTTCAACAGTTCCCCCTTGTCCATGCAGTGGCTCCTTCCTGCAGAGAAAAACACAGGCTGCTCTGTGTCACAGCTGAGATGAACAATAACTCCAATTTTAAAGTAGTTATCAGTTGCCATGAACAATACCAAAGAGTTGCTAGTGAAACTATGGTATCTCCAGGGACTAAACCAGGATTGTAAAGAATTTTTAACTGAAATGAGAGATTGTTCATAGCCACTCTCTCATCTACCCCATTAAATGCTCCTTTTTTCCCCCCGATGGTTGATATTCCATTTTTATTCCAAGCTGTACAAAAGTCAGTGTTCTACAGTCACTGTAGCTGGCAAAAGTTACTCCATTGTCTTTTCTCACACATAGTGTGACATTTTGGCCATGCTTTAGCTAACAGAATTTGTCATAATGTAGAAAAAATTGCATGTAAAGATTAAGACTTTGAATATTTTACCTTTCGTTTCACAAGATCAGAATCTTCAGATTAAGTTCTCAGAAAATTGTTTTTCCCCTTTAGACATGAGAAAAGATACAAATCCAAAGTCAGTGAAGCAAAGGTATTCAGTGCAAACCCAGATGAATCAAAAATGCAGAAGACCTATTAATTGGGATAGTCAGTCGAGTGACTTTGAACTTTCCCCAAGTACTTCCAGGGGAGGTATGGAGAATGCAGAGCCAGACTTGTCCCCCATGGAGAAAAGGAGATCTCTGGTCACCACAAAGGTGGCCAAACACCAGAATGGGGGCCTGGAGAGGCTGTGGGGTTTTCAGCCTTGCAGATACTTGAACTCAGCTGCCTAAGGCCCTGAGCAATATGAATCAGATGGTCCTGCTCTGCGAACATGATTAGACCAGCAACCTCCAGAGGTCCTCTCCAACCTGAATTGCTCTATTGATTCTACCTCTTACAGTCAATTAATTCATGCATCCATCAAGCTGCAATGGAGTATAATTCTATAATTGTTTTTTTATCATAACATTCAAGCACAGGAATTTTGATGCAGCAACATTCAGTGGAACATCAGGATCCTTCAATAAAGGATATAAATAAATATATTCTGTAGGAAAGGTCTGTTTCTCCTCCCCTGCTGTCTTGTTACACAGAAAGAATCAGTCCACTGGGAACCACCTTCAATGGCTCCATAAAATAACAATGATCTTTTCAAAGATCTCTGCTCAGGTAAATTCTATGCTGGCAGGTTTTGTGAGGGAATAGTAATTTTTCCAAACACCTTAAGCTACCAAGCTGCTAGAATAGAATCAACATTGCTGAATAATTTAGCGCTGCTAAACTCTTCTACCACCCACATGTATTATTCTCCCACTTCAACAACACTGTTCTTCCACCTGACTAAGCCACAACCAAACTCCATACTTATTCTTGTGCAAATAGAAGGAGCTCTGGGCTACTCAGTTTTACATATGCCACTAATTTCACTAATACTTTTTCGTGGACTGTGACATTAGTATCACAAGCACATGTTTCTCTGAATAAAATATTAGGACTACACAACAAGAGGCAAAACTGTGTGCTCAATGATTGAGAATACATAACCTGCTGTCGTGGAATTCTGACTCTCCAAAAGTAGGCCAACATAGCCATTTGTCCTAAGAAACAGCTTCTAGCCATCTTCCATGAGAACATTTCTGGACTGATAGCTAGAACCAGTTATAAATCCTCAGTCACCAGAATCTGCTGTATGCAAAGTCTTTGATGGTACTTGTACACCAACTCTCCCTTCTCCTAAGTGTACTGCTCCGTAGCCTAGCCTTCAGGTGACATCCCTGCCACCCATTTGCTGTATGACCTAGAGGAAGAGTTTGCTTCCATTGCTGTCTCCATCCTCACACTCCCGAGACTGAGAGACACATTCCCTGACCTGATGGTTTTGGGTGCTAGCTGTTAGCAACCAGCAACCCACCTCTGTTCATCAGCTTTGGAGGTCTTCTGTAAACACAGTTTATTTTATTGTGCAGGATGCAATCTGTATGGTTTAGCAGTGTGTTTTGGGAGTGGTTTTGGCAGGACACAGGCAATCCCACTTGGGTATGACCTCCCAAAGGATCCTCTCTGCTTCTAATCTTGACTTGGACTCTTTTGTCTGCTTTGTCTGCTTTTTGTTTACTACAAAAGTAAAGCAAACCTCTCACTACATAGTTAACAGCATCTGAGGAAAAGGAAATCAGAGTTCACTATAAATGAATATAAATTCATTCATCAATTTATATTCAAGTATCTACAGAGGGATCTGGATAGGCTGGATTGATGGGCTGAGATCAACTGTATGAGGTTTAATAAGGCCAAGTGCTGGGTCCTGCACTTGGGTCACACCAACCTCATGCAACACTACAGGCTTGGGGAGGAGTGGCTGGAGAGCTGCCCAGCAGAAAAGGACCTGGGGGTGCTGGTTGACAGCCGGCTGAATACGAGCCAGCAGTGTGCTCAGGTAGCAAAGAAGGCGTACAGCGTCCTGGCCTGTATCAGCAATAGTGTGGCCAGCAGGAGTAGGGAAGTGATTGTGCCCCTGTACTCGGCACTGGTGAGGCTGCACCTCGAATCCTATGTTCGACTTTGGGCTCCTCACTATAGGAAGGACATTGAGTTGCTAGAGCATGTCCAGAGAAGGGCAACAAAGCTGGTGAGGGGTCTGGAGAACAAGTCTTACACGGAGCGACGGAGAGAACTGGGGTTGTTCAGTCTGGAGAAGAGGAGGTGGAGGGGAGACCTTATCACCCTCTACAACTACCTGAAAGAGGGTTGTGGGTGTTGGTCTCTTCTTCCAAGTAACTAGCAATAGAATGAGAAGAAACGGCCTCAAGTTGCACCAGGGAATGTTTAAATTAGATATTAGGAAAAATTTCTTTACAGAGAGAGTGGTCAAGTGTCAGAACAGGCTGCCCAGGGAGGTGGTGGAGTCATCATCACTGGAAGTGTTCAAAAAACGTGTGGACGTGGTGCTTTGGGACATGGTTTAGTGGGAATGGTGGTGTTGGGTTGATGGTTGGACTTGATGATCTTACAGGTTTTTTCCAACCTTAATGATTCTGTGATTCTGTTAAATACTTCACAAATGAAAGTCAAGGCCCTCTTTGGAAAAATAAATCAATCCACAACTTTCCTGACCCTGTCTGTCTTTTGCTAATGGTTTTCAAGATTATTCGAGAGATATGTAGTCAAATGCTTAATTTTCTCTTGACGTTTTGAAGAATGAGCAACACATATGCAGAATACCACTGTCATACAGGTTAAAAGTCCTTGAATAAAGTGAGATTGCTCCCAGTTTTAGACAACTCTCAGGCTCTCTGTCAATACCACCAGATGTTGCAGTACCAGTTATGTTCTCCAAGTTGTCCTGACAGCACAAGACAGACAGACAAACAAAACACCAGGAGAGGAGCCAGAGAACTTTCCTCCACCTACTGCCTCCTTTCCTGTTGAAAATGTGATAGGCAGCTGACAAAGGAAAAGCTGCTGTCAAACTCTGCTAATGACACTGTAATTGCTTTAGATTGTGTAACTAAAAATCAAGAACACTCATGTCCTGTGACAGAATTACTTTTTTGGTTACTGCAAACCAACCATTAATATTTCCACAAACTTCTGGGTGGAGAAAATGGCATTTAGTAGCTATTAGTATCATTTCCTATGGACAGCAAAGTTACCATACATCATCAGGATCAGTTGTAAGCACAGCAAATTTTTAGATGATGGTGTGACATCCTATGGGCTCCAAACATTTGCTCAGTCCCATAGTTTCAAATCTTCAGACTCTGATTCAGGCCGTGCTGACATCTTGAGGAATATCACCTTGAGAAATCCCTAGATGTATTGTGTTTCACCTAGCACATTCCTGTGCTGATGAAAGAGTTTTGAGATAGAGGGAATCCAATCTCCTTTCTGTAAATGAGGAAAGACTTTGAGAGACATGTAGATAATTTCCCCAAGAGGCAGGGCAGGAAACAGATAGCTGTTCCTGATTTTCTTACAGCTTTTTCATCAGTCCACAACAGGTCCAAAGGAAAGTTATGTTTTCAGGGCCTGTCAGTTCCAAAAGCACATCTGACAGGTGAGCCTGGTTTACTGTTTCATTTCCACTGTTAGCAGAAGATTGGCATTTTGCTGAGGTCAGCAAATTAATTTCAAGGAAAAGTTTTCTTTTATGCTTCCCAGATGAGAGGACAGTGATCATCCCTTAAAGCACAGGATTTTACAGAAAAACACTTATTTCACGTGAAAGAAGCTTTATATATATACACACATATGAGGATAGCAGCTGTGTTAATTTCACCAACGGTAATTATTTCTGCAGGCTCTGACAGAAACATGATGTCTGAGAAGGTAAAAAAGATGGAAATCTACTTTTACTTCTAGGTGCCTTACTGTATATTTGCTTAAAATGTGTTTGCTTCAAAAGAATTCCTTCAGTTAATAACTCCAGATGCAAAGGCAATTTTCCCTCCATCATGGTTCACTGCTCTTTTTTCATCTGCCTACAGCACACAGCTTCTAGCTATTATCTCCCAGTAGATTGTCTTGCACTAGAGATCAGGTACATTGCCTTGGAAGAAAAGTTGTTTTCTATTAATCAGTTTTTTAAATCTTGCTAATGTTCTATGCAGCTGACATTAACAGAAGCATTATTGCCCAGTAATGAGGCATTGCCACATTTCATTGCACTGTGACATCACTACTGCTGTTGATTCACTTAGTGTCCTAATCATCATCACCTTTCCATGTAGAGAGCAATTACACATTAAAGGATTTCATTCTTCTTTGACAGTAAAATATACTCCCACTTTCCCCAGTCCCCACTGAAAGAGTCTAATTTAGTCAGCTCATTTTTCTTTAGTATGCCTCTCTGCAGGGAAGCCAGGCTTTGTGAATGGAGAGCTACACTACCACTGCCTTGCAGCGTGCATGGCTGCTCACGCCCACCACAGAATAGGCAGAGTGAAGCTCCCCCGAGTGAAGCTCTCCTGCCTCATCTGCAGCATCATAAATACCACAAAAGCAGAGAGCAATGACAAATTGTGAACACAGGTTTTCCTTGTAGCCCTCACCTAACATTGCTTGGTTTTGGCAAAATTCTTGTAACATGATCTCAGTTCTGACGTGACGGGAGTGACCTCCCAGATTTGGAAGAAATACGATGGGCTTCATGGAGGTGGAGATGCAGTACAGGACAGGGAGCTGGTTCACCTCATCCTCCCTCCAGAGCAAGGAGAGGGATAGAAATGGCTGGGGCAGGCAGAGCAAGCTCAACAGAGGAAGCACCACTTGAGGGAACAACTTGAACTGACCCTCTTCATCTCAGCCATGGTGTTCCCAGGACAGGAAAGAGATGTTGCCACTGTTTCTTGCTGTGGTGCAATCCCACCACAGACTGTGCTCTCCAAAACCCTGGGAGATGGTAGCTTAAGATAAAATGTGATAAACTAGACCATTGGATTGAATGTGTTAAAACGTCACACAGTCAGAAGAGAGGGCTGGGCATGCTAAAACCATTAAACACACCAGTAAGATTTAGTCAGTCTGCCAAGAAATTGGGGAAGCTGGGGCACATCCTTCAGCTAGGCTTTGCAGTGGGCTGGCTGCCACTGGTCCCCATAGCAATGGTGCCATGTATACCACAGCCCAGAAGCACCTGAGCTGTGCTTCTGCAAGTTTCTGATGAAGACCGAGCATGTTGTCTGCAAGATATGCCTGAGCAACCTCAAGATTTCCTAATTCAGATACCCATGGCAACACACATGCGACAAGAAGACAGCAGAAATACTCCACTTAGAAACCAAGCTGCTCGCCTGGGTTTGATATTTCACAGTTACGCCGTTACAAGAAGAGGGCTTAGCTGTCTTTAAACTGTTCTGGCCAGGCTTGCATGACCTATGCCCACATCCTGACTGTAATATAATCCTATGCTGTATCCAAATATTTTCTGTATTTTAGTGTACTGACACTTATATAGTTGATTGCAAAGAGCACCAATTAAAACTTCTTGCAGCTGCATAAATTACTTGGAGGACAAATGCTTACTGTCAAGTAGATCTTCGACTGGACACAGTTCAATACTGTGTGAAGGGCACAAAGCAGCTTGTGACAAATAAATTAGTATTTCCTCAGAATATCAGAGATGCCTCACTGGCATGAAAAATGGAACAGAGATAAATATGAAAGGTCAAGAAAAAAATCCAGAACTTTTCACTTTCCAAGCAAAAACCTGACATGTTCTGAAAATACAAAAGCCATCTGCCTAGGTCCTGGAAACCTGCATTTAACTCACAGACAAGGAAATGACAGATTAATTTTGAAACCTGTGTTTTGTCCATGTTTAGGCTTCTCCTGGGACCTCACA
Organism: Phaethon lepturus; assembly: GCF_000687285.1. NCBI lineage: Eukaryota > Metazoa > Chordata > Aves > Phaethontiformes > Phaethontidae > Phaethon > Phaethon lepturus. Next base: position 1,777 of record NW_010536537.1, on the reverse strand, counting down.
CAGTGTTAATAAAATCTTTTGCTGTTCTGGAGATAACATCAGAAATGCGTATATGCTCCAAAAGGCAAGAGGTTTATATTGACTAACCAAGAGTCACCACCTTCGATAAAATCTGCATGCATAAAAGAAAGAAGTTTCTCATTTGCATTAAATTACCCACAAAAAGCCCAACATTATAACTCAGTGTAGGCCTGCTGAATTTTCAGTGTATCAAAATTAATGATATACTTCAGAGCAATTTTGCATGAGCCAGTGACTTTTCTCCTTCACAGGTATATTTAAACATTCAGCTGCACTGGAGAATTACATTATTAAATGTGCTGCAGAGTATATTAAAAATGGATTCTTACTGAAAGTTTGTTTGTTTTGCATAGCAATTCCCTTTCTGGCTCTTGATAATGATCATTGCTAGTACTTCAGTCTAAATCACTTAATCATCTGACTGCGGGGAGGAAGGGAAGGAAAAAGAAAGAGGGAAGAAGAAATCTCACCAGGCTGGGCAATGCCTTTGCTCAACAGAGGATGGGGACTTCCACCGAAGTCAGCTGCCTCCTTGGGTCATTGCCCTGAGATGGTACCATTACCCTCAAGAGGCTGCAAAAGGCCACAATCCTACTACTTGCTCTGCCTGTGCCAGCACTCCAGAAACCCAGCCATCATGTTGCTGTTGAGAGATGGTCAGAGCATGCACAAAGCGCTGGCATGAGAAGGTGCCCCATCCAAAAACAGCAGGTCTTCCTTCCCCATCAGTGGCAAAAGCAGCAAACTCACTGTCCCACAGACTTCCCGCCCCCAGGTCTCACCTCTCTCCCTCCCATGCTTGCAGACATTTTCCACATTTGCCTTACAAGTGTGCCAAGCTGTACCTCATTAACACCCATGCAGCATGGAGATGTTCCATATTTAAAGACTAAAGGAGAGGAACAGAGAAATTAAATTACTTGTTTAAAAAAAAACACAACACATGAAACTCACACCAATGCAGATGTAGAGGATTTCAAAGGCATCGTTGCATCACTACACTCTTGACCACTGATCCACAGCTGCATTTCTTCCTGTGGTGACAATTGGGTCCTTATGTTTTAGCTTGTCCATTAAGTAGCATCAGCCTTTGCCTTCTAAGGCAGACACTGTGATGGAGAACAGGCTGCCTGATACCTACCAACGGCCAACCCCACACAGCTTACAGTGAGAAGGACGTACACACTGCAATGCATGTCTTCACAGGAGCAACAGGTTATCCCTGGATGTTACCCCTGGGCCTGCGGCAGTCTCGCGGTTGCTGCGTCAAGACTTCGGGATGTGTCAGGCCCTGGACGAGGAGGCTGTGCACCACTAGAAAGAAGACTGAACCATCGCCACCCAGCGCTGTGGGGATAGGCAGGTCCTTCAGGTGTCCTCGGCACAGCAGTAACGCAACGAAGCTGTTGCTACTACAAAAGCTGCTTTTGCCCTGGACCCTCTGCAGAGCAGAGTGTTAGCTCATGAACCACAGCCCCAGTTCCCATTGCACACCTAAAACTCCCACAGCCCGTGGGTGCCCAGGACCCCCCTCGAGGAGAAGGGGGGAACGTGACCAGCTCGCCCATGGCTAATGGCCGCCTGCCCAAAAGATGGCATCAGGGGGGTCAGACGCAAGGGCCCACAGTCACACCTGTGTGGTGGTAGCTGTCCCTCAGGTGTAACCCGTAAAAGAAGGCCAAGCTGATGTTTAAAAAGATACCACAGTTGTGAAATAGCTGACAGGGACTGCGACGAGCGAGGGAAGACAAGCAGT
>NW_010536536.1:0-1746 GCF_000687285.1 Phaethon lepturus | reverse complement strand
AGTTGAAGACGTCTCTGCTTACTGCATGGGGGGTGGGCTAGGTGACCTTAAAAGGTCCCTTCCTACCCAAACTATTTCATGATTCTATGATTCTACCTTTTCTCCCCCAGTATGCATTAATAAGGCCAAACACTACAGGCAGCTGTGTCCAACACACTCCTAGCTCTGTGCAATTCAGCAAGGAGGGCAAGGGCATGAGCTGCATAAACTGATACTTCCACCAAAAAACTGTCCATGCAGTCGCAGCCTGGGTGAGACAATCTTGCACTGGGACAAAGCGAACTCTGGGAAGAATTCTTTGCAATCTAGTAATTTCCATCGAATAGGTTTCTCTTTTTTATCACACCAAACTAATAACTTTTTAGGCTTTTTTGCTCTTGTGCTGTAATTTTTTAAAGTTTGTTGCTTTCTTTTAATGAGAGTGAAAGCCTCAGAGCTGTTTTTAGTTCTAAAAGAAAGATTTGAGACATCTGCCTGCTCTGCTTTTCCACAGGGACATTAATTCATAAGCAACAAAGAATATTATAACTGTTTACAGTAGCCCTCAGTAAGCAGTGTGAGACTTGTGGATTTTGAAAGAAGTGAGAATATTTAGTTGCAGAATCAAAAGCTAAACTAAAAGTTTCAAACTCAAAAATGCTTGGAGTTGCTCAAACACAATAAAAATTTTCAACTTGCCAACTTTTAGAAACATGTGAATCTTCAAGCTTGTTTTGTTTTATTTACCTTCTGAGCCTCAGAAACCAAAGCAACCCTGAATGCCAAATCTCTAATATTTTACCTTTAGACACGTCAAGTTTTACTTGTTTAAACACATAGTCCCGCTTGCATGGGGTATTTTGCAAGTTAACAGATGCTTCTCAATGGTGTAAAAGGTACCTGCGGATGTCAGCTGAGCTTCAAGAGAACTGCAGTATCTCTGACATAGCACACTTACCTTCCCGGTCTTACCATCACGTGCATCCTAGTTGTCCTGTAAGATCCAGGGTACAACATTACGTAGCAGTCAGATGCAGTCATTGGGATAATTTGGTCATGGATGATCAGTTTGCTTCTAGCTGAAAGTGACTTTAAGGAGGAAATCGGTGCCGGCTTGCGTTTGCTTAAAGGTGTTGCATATTTTGTTTCCCCAGAGTGTTTCTCAGCTTCCCTATGGCAAAGCCCTCTACACATATGAGGGAAAAGAGCCCGGTGACCTCAAGTTTAACAAGGGGGACATCATCATACTGCGGCGGAAGGTGGACGAGAACTGGTACCACGGGGAGCTCAATGGGAACCACGGCTTCTTCCCCGCCAGCTATGTCCAGTGTATCAAGCCCCTCCCACAAGCTCCACCTCAGGGCAAAGCACTTTACGACTTTGAAATAAAGGATAAAGACCAAGACAAGGATTGCCTGACCTTCACCAAGGTAGGGGAATAGGTTTTTGTCTTTAAAAATTTGGAAAGCTGCTCCTGTAGGCACTGATGGGGCACATGGGGTGCTGGCAGCCGAGCCTGGAGCACAGTGGTGCTGGGACCGGTGGGACACCTGCCTGGCCTCCCTCGTCAGCTCTGCCCAGGGACCCCCTGCGCTCCACTTGTTTCTTTCAGCTGGTTTCTCGTACGAGCGAATTGACGTCCTGGAGCTCAGGCAACCTAGGTGGGACAGGCTGACGGGGCTGAATTTCCTTTATTAAGGGGGACGTCATGTAACACGCTGAAGGACAGTGACTTCTCCCAACTCGTGAACCCTCCTCCCTGCAGAG
>NW_010536535.1:2878-4383 GCF_000687285.1 Phaethon lepturus | reverse complement strand
CTGACTTGCTGCTGTCACAAATATTTTGAGCAGAAAGCAGCCAAATAGTTGTCAAGCTGCTCACAAGGAGCCATCTTGGCCTGCGCTCCATACGCTAAGTGGTATGGATCCCTTTGCTCGCGCCTTCCCTGAGCCGCCGCGCGGTTTACAGGCGTGCTGGGCTGCAAAAATAAATCCTACTGTGCTACTTCCCTGTCTTGAATGTTAATTTCTGCTCCTTTGTGGAAGAGCCTGGGTTTAACGGCTCCCACTCACTCTCACTGAGTATTTCCTCTCTTTCTCTGCTTTTTAAAATTCTCTTCTTAGCCAAAAAGCTCAATATTCACCCCAGTGCAGAGGCCGCACAAGGGTAAATGCTGCCTGAGCCGTGAGTCAGCTGGAGGCCGCTTTTATACAGCGGCATCTTTGGGATGCAGCCTGCCAAGCTTCAGCTGATGGAGGCTGCAGGCGGAATCCAAGCCTGTGGCACCACGGCTGCGCGGGACGTGTCACACTGGGACTGCCTTTGATGTTGGTTAGCCACAGCTGTGCGGTTGCTGCAGGGCTGCCATGTAGGCTCCTTCTTGGTTAAAAAAAACCCGAAACAAACCCCAGCACTTTTGTTCTGCAGCACGGAGGACTCTGTGCAATTTTCCATGCTGGTGAACCATCTCACCCACCCAGCTCAGATGGATGTACTTCCTATAACATGATAAGGCTTTTGTACCAATATAATATTACTACACCACTGGTGCTGTAGGTAGAGCTGCACACTATAACCACTTTATTTTAAATAAATTTCAATACCCCCAAATAGCATGCCATAATATTTCTGCATGAAGCAAGACTAATGACAGCCTTTCTTGCTGCTTTACCTGAAAAAACTCTGTGGGGAGAAGTGGAAGAGTTTGCTTTCAGTGGAGCAGGCAACAGGCATCTGTGGCTCTGCAGCAGGAGCAAGACTGAACCAAGGGGTATTTTGGAGCACTTTGCAGGTGAGCATCCCGGTGCAAACTGTAAAAAAAATCAGTTTTAGTTCCTTTATCTTCAGAACGGGCCTGTTTATTTGGTGCTCTTCCCACCTTAGGCCAGGAGTCAGGTCATTGCCTGTGCTACAAACGTGCCGTGCGAGTAAAGGCGCGGCGACTCCCTGCGCGGCGCGCTCGGCTCCGGCTGGGGCTCGCACCGCACAGCAAGCGTGGGAACCGGCGCTCGGCAGCTACCTTTAACGGCAAAAACGTTTTCCTGCTGCAGCCTGGTACAATGAGCTAACTGCTCAAGTCGCATACCTGGAGCTGGACCGAGAACTTCGTTTCACTGTATTTCCCATACTTAATACGCAGCCAAAAACTCGTGAGTGTTGCCCGCACTCGTGCCTTCTCCCGGGCACCTTGCTGAGAACCGATTCCCAGCTTAGCGCAGACGTACAACAAAGAACAAACGATCGATTACTCCTCATTCTCCAGCAGACTTCATCAGCTAGTGTCTGCGTGCAAGAGAGAGAAAGCACGTGGATAGGTGTCTGC
>NW_010536535.1:0-2796 GCF_000687285.1 Phaethon lepturus | reverse complement strand
CGTCAGTGACGGTGTGTCGCCGTCCCAGCGCTGCGGCAGGCAAGAGGCCATTTTGAGCAGGTCCTTGTGGTGTGGCAGTGTGGCACAAAACCATGCTGAACAACACCCAGAGGCTTGCTGAGTTCCCGGATGGCTGGAAAAACATTATATTACATAATATATTATATTACATTATATATACATAATATATATACGCATATATTGCACTCGCAGAAATAACGTTACGGGTTTTATTGGTAACAGTCATATTTCTCTGCACTCCCTGAGCAAGAAAAACTACTAATTAGGAAAATGTGCAAAAGTCTTCCCAACCCACAAATCCCAAATTAGCCTTTTTTTCAGAGACTACTCCACATTATTTCAGTTGAGACGACTTTAGAGCTCTAATCCCGGATGTCCCTGCCGGATGACTGCTGTGCAAGGGCTGGCAGATCCCAGTATCACATCTCTCATTATTTTGTCAAGGCCATAAATGAGCAAAGCACTCTCCTTACTGCAAAGGAAGTCGATTATAAATTACAGAGGTAAATTTCATATATTGCGTATCTAGCTAACCAGCAGTATAAACCATCCTCAGGTGAGGAAATTTAGGTGATGCCCGTCGCCAATTGATTGGTGTACCCTAATATTTTTGAAATGTATTTTTCCATTTCCAAGTTTAGCATTAGCATCTAAAAGGTTTCTTCTGCGTCACTTCACAACATCCATCCTCACTGAAATTACTTTTTTTACCACTGTGTGGCACTAGATGCAGCCTTTATTACCCACTGAGCCCAAAATTCCCTGTACCATTATTGAGACGGAATGTAAAGAAATGGTGTTAAGATTTAAAAAAAAAAAAAAAAAAAAAAAATCAGAAGTGTTCTTAACATCACGGCGATTTTATTTCTAAACAAATACTGTATGTCCCACGGAGAGCATTTCACTGACGGCGATGGAAGCAGCAGGAGCCGAGCGCCACGCAGAGGCTCCATCTTTTCGGGTAGGGTTTAGCTGCAGCATCCCAGTTTCACCCTTGTGAAAGTTGTTTCCCCTTGTCTGTAAATTGCAAATCCCTTGTGCAATTTATTGCAGTATCATTCCACACCCCATTGAGACTGTTTTTAAAACACACCTTTTAAAGAGCGTATCGGTGAAAAGCTCCTGTCTTGTCAGCCAAGAGATTCACCTTATTACTCCATTTTATCTACTGGATTTTTAAACCATGCTGTTCAGTAATGAGAGCTGTATATCATCGTGAACAATGCTGTAATTTACCCCCTATTTCACTCTTATTTCCTAAACTTCCTGTCCACAGTGTCCAATACCCAGACAATTTCACTCACTCTCTAATGCCATTTTGCCCATTTTCCTGATTTTGTGCAGGTTTTATCTGTGCTGGTAGGGCATTTGAAGACTTGGTTTATTCTGCTTACCTGCAGTTCTGCTCACAGCAGCACAAAGCTGCTTTGCAACCACTCCACCTCCCAGGTTCAGAGCTGCAGAAAGAGGGGGAAGAAAAGGGTGTTTTGGGTTTTTTTGTATTTATTTATTTTCCCCTGCAGATCTTTCAAAAGCTGTAACTCAGTGACGAATATTCATTTCAATGTAGTGCTGAAAATTCAACCGATGACACCTCAGAGAGAAAATGATCCAGGAATAAAAGAAATTAACATATAGCTCCCACCTTCTCATAGAACAAAGGGACTGTTCAGAATATATCATTTAACCTAAAAGCATTTCACTTTAATATCTTTCAATCCACTAATTTTCTCCCCCATTATTAATTTTCGCTATGAACCCACAGTTCACCCAGAATATACTCTGTATTTCCTTCCCTGGGTAAACTTTTGTCATTCAAGGTGCAAGTTGCAGAGGTGCTAGACCCGGTTTTATACCTACCATTTAATCCCAGCTCTTAGGCCTAAGTGTATTGTGTAGAATGAGATAGTTTAAGGAACAGTATAAGGCAGATGTAAGAGAAAGGAAAAGACAACATAAAGAGCAGCTCAGCAAATATGAGCTAACAGCTGTGGGCAGGACATGTTTGACTTATATTAACAGAAAATAAGATATGGGAAAAGATATTACTAGCAAATGACAATATGGGAAGTCATCATCTGTGATGAGTTTCAACTTAGGCAAGGCTTAAAGGCAGAGGTCAGAAAGTCAGCTAAGCAGCAAACCAGGCAAGAGGTATTTTTGTTATCTTATACAGAAAAAAATACACATTCGTATTACCCATAGATACCTTCCGTAGATGAAGATATTCCAGTGTCTACAGTTGCCGTTTTGAAATTTGACAGGGTACCATCAAGGCTCTTCAGTTTTTAAAATGTCATACTGAAATCTTTTTTCTGAGTGTATATACAGCAGAAAATAGGCATAACGTTACCTAACCCTGAAGTCCCTTGTGGTCACTTATGTTGTGATTTTCCCTGGGAAGGTTCCTCATTATTTTGCCTTCAAATTCGCTGGGGCTCATGGAAAACAAATAATTCACCCAGTCAAGCATAGTGTTTATCTCCCCAGTAAACCCAGTTTGGGGCTGGAAACTGGACATTTCTCTCCCCAGGCCCTCCGAGCATCCCACGCTAGCAACACGTACCTTCAACGCTTGGCCTGCAGTGCCAAGATCAAACTCTTTACAAAATACATTTTGGCTGCTGGTTTCCTTATAAAAGGTGGGCAGAGGAGGAGGAGCTGCTACCTGTCTTCCGCGCTACAGCCTCACAGCGAAATGCTCCTGTAGAAGCTGGGAAGGCGCGTTCAAACCTTTCCGCGGCTGCCACCCGCTGCTCCTCCGCCGCGCCGGGG
>NW_010536534.1:0-2753 GCF_000687285.1 Phaethon lepturus | reverse complement strand
TGGTGAGACCCCACCTGAAGTCCTGTGTCCATCTCTGGAGCCCTCAGCAGAGGAAAGACACGGACCTGTTGGAGCAGGTCCAGAGGAGGGTCACCAACGTGATCTGAAGGCTGGAAGATGGAACATCTCTCCTATGAGGACAGGCTGAGAGAGTAGGGATTGTTCAGCCTGGAGAAGAGAAGGCTCCGGGAAGACCTTACTGCATCCTTCCAGTACTTAAAGGGGTCTTCTAAGAAAGACGTGGACAGACGTTTTAGCAGGGCCTGTTGCAACAGGACAAGGGGTAACGGTTTTAAACTAAAAGAGGCTAGATTTAGGCCAAATATAATGTAGAAATTTTTCATGACGAGGGTGGTGAAACAATCTGAACACAGATTGCCCAGAGAGGTGGTAGATGCCCCATCCCTGGAAACGTTCAAGGTCAGGTTGGATGGGGCTCTGAGCAACCTGATCCGGTTGAAGATGTCCCTGCTCATTGCAGGGGGGCTGGACTAGGTGACCTTTGAAGTTCTCTTCCAACACAAGCCATTCTGTGAGTCTATGATTCTAACATGAAACGTGTTTCTTCTCTTAAAAATGAGAGGGCGTTTCTAAATTGGATTGAATAGTCTGGAGTTAAACATTTTCCTTGGGCTAGTAGGCTGCAAGGAAATAAATCTCAACCAGATGATAAAGGAAATAACCTTCCAATAGTGGACTTCATTTTATGTTATGGAGAACACTGTCTCTGTGTGAAAAATAGAAAAGGTAGTCTGACTGCCTAATTAAGTTTTCAGATAAAGATCTGTTACATGCGAAGGGAACAGTCATTTATATGGATATTGCAAATTAATCCCCCTGAGTGAAAAAAAATCTCAGCAGGTTTGCTGATTCCATTAATAATAAGCATACTACATTGTTTTTAAATACTATGTTGTCTGCCACCTTTCTAAGATTACTATACCCTTTTTTCATGGAGAGTAATCAATGGAGATTCTCCCTCCTTCCCCCCAGCCTTCAGCTGGGTTTTGCTTTCACGGAAGCAGGAAGATTAGATATTTCAGTCTGTTAACCCCAGAGTCTTTACATGGGAACCAGAATTCACTGGTTTGGAAAAAAAAAGATGAAAGGGAATTAAATTTGAAGATAAAAACTGATATGACAATATAGTATTTTCTTGAATTAATTAATTCCCTAGTTCTTAGCTATCTTTAGCTGGTTAAATGTTTTTTTTGCTGTCAACAAACTCAATAATTTTTACACACAACCTTCTCATTGTGTCTTACTGATAAAAGCTGCTCTCTTCTTCTCATTAGCATTTATATCTGTTCTTTTAGCAGACTGTTCTATTATTTCCTTATTACCTATAAGGAAATTTTCTATACTGCAGTGTCCTTTGGGATTCACAGATGCTCTGACTGAATCTAACTATTTCAGAGCATGGCAAAGGTTGTATCATTTTGTAGCGCTTCTCCATGTTCAAACAGTGATGTTTTTACTGTTGATCTTCACAAAGGAACGGAGAGCTCAGAAGTCAGTGTTAATCTTTCATATAACAACGTAGATAAAGGAAAACACAGTGAATAGTTCTGGGTATGCTGCAAAAAGTTTTCTTCTAAGAGTAAAGAAATTGGAAGCTAAAGGAAAGAGAAATTGGAGAAAATACTGGGAATGATCAAAAATGTAAAGGGAGGCTGTGATGTATGCTGGCATATCAGTTCAGCATTTTTGTGGTGCATGGCTCTAGGTTCATACACTCATGCTGGCCTTCACCTATTGATTTTTTGCACTTAATTTTGGCCTGCATGGTAAAGCTGAATCAACTGTAGGTGGCTGATATGAGAAGCGGTTACCATTTATTGGAGATGCGACAGCAGTGTGTGTGGGTCAGAGGGCAGTGTGTGCGGAGGAGGGGAGCAGAGGCATGGGCACGTGGTGTGCTGAAGCTCTGATGCCGACCAGGGGCATTTTTTATCCGAATGTTCTTTGTCTGACTAGAGTGCTGTTAGCTCATCATACTGGTACTGTGTCTCTGTTGGGTTTTTCTGTCTGGTCTGGGATAGGAGAAAGTTGTGATGACTGCAGAAAATACAGGAAAACAATGCAAATTTTGGAAGAGGTTAATTGCAGGTTTGGGGAAAATGGTATGCCGAAACATTGATGTGTTGTAAAATAAAGATTTTGACTTTTTTTTTTCATGTGGATCCCATGGCAAAGTTTCACATTTCACAGGTGTCAGCATTGGTTATGAGTATCCCAAAAAGGAGCACTGGCATCGCTCCCTGTGCTATCTGGAGGTGCCACGTGCCACACTTTGAAAATGCAGAAAGCGGGGCGTTAAAGCCAGGCATTAACTGTTTTTCAATGCTTGGCATAACTTGCAAATCAAATAATTCTTTTAAGTACATCTTAAAAAAAAAATTCTTCTGTGGTGTGTCATAAACCCTCTTATAAATAGCTTTGAAACTTCCACATTGTCTATGGCAGCTTGTCTTGAAGCCCCAATTCAGCATCAGAGAGTGTATTTCTCACACGTTCTTCGGAAGATTGTACTATTTTAACTATTGCCATCTCAAGTTTTACTTCTAGTGTGTCTCAGTTTATTATGAAATCAATGAATTCAAGGCAAACAGACTTTTCCATTGTACATTTAAATTAAGCTATATATGACTAGGAAAAAAACTCAGAGAAAGCCTTTCTGGGCATCAGTTTCCTGTAGTGGAAAGTTGGAACTCGCCGCAAGTCTCTGAAGTGCGATTTGTCCTTCTGCATAT
>NW_010536533.1:0-858 GCF_000687285.1 Phaethon lepturus | reverse complement strand
CCCTGGGCTGCAGCGCGAAGGGCAGTTCGGAGTTTCCCAGCGCCGCTTATCCGGGGCCGGTTCATTACGGCGTGTTTAAGCCGCTCCTGAATGACTATCTTTCCCTGCATGCAGATGAAATGATCTCACGCTTGCTTTTTCCGAGTAATGACCCAAATTAAGAGAGAAAACACAGACCCTTCAAACCGCATTACATTAATCTAATCACTCCCAGCAGGCCTCAGAAACTCTTTTTGATCAGAATATGGATAATCAAGCACTTGGATTACACTAAATATTCCCTTCGCATCTCCTCCCCTCCCTCACTTTTAATATGCGAGTGTCTATTCCGGCCACGTCGTTAGGAACAATATTATTCTAGCGGAGAAAGGGGACGGAGCCGGCTGTGTGCGTGCTGCTCGGGCCGGGCATGTGATGAGGAGGGGAACGAGCGAGGCATCACAAGGCCTGGGGACGGCGTGGCGAGGAGCTCACCCTTCCCCGCTTAACGGAGCAGTGAACTTGGAGAGGCGAGGACGGGCACGGCTCGCCGCCCGGCGCAGAAACGGGAGGCGACCCTCGCTCCGGCTTCTGGCTGCATTATTCAGCGGCGATGCCCGGCGCTCCTCGGGGAGCGGCCCGGGGGGCTGAGGGGCCCGCTTCTCCCGCTGGAGGGGACAGGGGCAATTTCCGAGTTTCTCGGGGTTTGCATTTTTAAGTGCCAAAAGTAGCATTGCGATGTTTTGGGTCGGGTGAGGAGCGGGAAAGGATGCCCAGCGATCTCGGAAGCGGGGAAAGATCGTGCGAGAATTTGTTAAAAGATTTTGGGAGAGTTTCAGGTTAAAAGGAAATTTTAAAAAAAAAAAAGAAAAATAAATG
>NW_010536532.1:5123-6616 GCF_000687285.1 Phaethon lepturus | reverse complement strand
GGCACGGCTGGCAGCAGGGACGGGTCTTCCTTCCACCCCACGTCTGTCCCAGGGGTGACGGGCACAGGAGCTGTGTCTGGCCCCGTTTCAGGCAGGCTCCCCTGCCCATCAGCATCCGTGACGCTCCCGCTGTGCCACCCTGTGAGCCCCACCGCCCACACCCACGGAGCTGCTCAGCTCCCTGGCTCCTCTCCATCCCTGCCAGGAGCCCTCGCTCCCTCACAGCTTCTTCCCTCCTCCTCCTCACCATCCTCCTGGCACCCCACGAGCCACTGTCGCCCTCACTTTTCCCTCTCCAACTCTTCAACAAACCCCATCTTGATCCTCCCCGTCCTGCCTGCCCCATGCTCAGCCTGCGTGGCTGCACGAGCATCTCTCCATTAGCATGAAATTCAGCAAACCCAGGGTGTTTTGGAAGGGCTGAAGGGATCTGTGAATGTGCTTTGAATATAGCAATGTGTTTTGGCTAAAGGGAACAGGAGAACATTTTGAAAATGTCAAAATATTTTGTTCAGGCATTTTTTAAACAAAATGTTTCACTTGGTAGTTGACAAAAAAAAAAAAACAGAGAAAGAAAAAAAATTGGTTCAAAATGTCCAAAGCAAAACCTTCCCACTTTTGTTCTGAGATGTCACCTGCATGTAAGAATTCAAATTACAAAGGCACAAAAGGCGTTTTCAATAGTAAATAATGTCCAGGCACCCATGGGAGTTTCTTCAGTGGAAGTCAAAATGTTTCAAAGTGAGTCAAAACATTTTATGATTTTATTTTTTGCCCTGTTTCTCTTGGCAGAAAATAAAAAAACTGTCCTTGCTGGGCCTGGATCAAGGACTCCTGTTCATTTTTTATGTTGGCTGCTAAGCAGAAATATTTATGACAACACGTGTGGCTTGCAAGGGAGCTCAAATCTACTTCTCGCATTAGAGAGGGAATTAATGCTGGGGGTCAGGTCCTCCACAGTGACCCTCTGTCTCTCTGCTACTCTACTTTGTCTTCTCAGCCCGTAGGACAAAGGGGCCAGAGAAGACCTCTTTTCTCTGTGGCTAAGTTTGCTCCATCCCGTGCTCCGCCCTGGAGATCCTGTAGCTTTTTTGCGAGTGAGGCTGCAATTTTTTTGCATTTTTCAGAGCCTTTCTTATTTCCTAATGTATCTGGCTGTCTGGCCCTTGTCCTCCTGTCCTCTCAGCTCCACCAGCTCTCCTTGAATACCACCGGTGGGAGAGAAGCCCAGAGCCATGGTCCATCCCCCCCCGCGCAGCGCTGGCTGCATCGAGCCCCTTCTGAAAAGCCTTCAGAGGACACACATCCCACTTTTTGCCTGGTTTTCTAAGGCAACGATGGGCTGCAGTCATGCCAGCTGTCTAGTTGTCTTTCTGCCACCTGTCTGTCTGTCCCCCACAGAGCTTTTAAAGCCAATGACTAATTTCAAGCAAACTTGCCCTAAGGCCTGGAGGTGGAAAGCTCCTACAAGCACGGTGACAACCGGGAGCAGC
>NW_010536532.1:3615-5092 GCF_000687285.1 Phaethon lepturus | reverse complement strand
GAGGCCCAAGCATGAATGGGTGATATCATAGCGCTTTGCCTCCTGGTGGCATCTCCAAGGCTTGGGTGGCTCTTCTGGTCCTGCTCACCATGAGCTGTCAGATGAAACCTACAGGTGAAACAAAACTATTCCAAGGCAGTCATTTTTGGTTAAACAAGCTGTCCAGGTTCAGTACAAAGAAAGTGCAGAGAAGAGCCCTGGGTAACCAAGCCATGTGGTGGGTTTGTGCTTCACACCAGAAGGTCTGTCTTCACACCAGAAAGGTCAGGGCTGTGTTTCTGCCCATAATAACGTTTTGCTGGTTTACTACACGGTGGAAATCAGCCAGCCGGAGGGTGTCCCCAGCCGAACGCCCCAGCCCTGGGACCGGGTGGGTGCCTGGCTGCGGTGGCTCAGCTTTCTTTTGGAGTGACAACCCAACCCTTCGAGCAAAACCCACAGCCCTCCTTGCACAGCACCCTTGCAGGCCGGTTGGAAAGAGACCTTTGTGTTGAGGTGAGCAATGCCTGAGTTTTGCCAGGGCATAATTTCCCTGTTAGAATTACCAGCATTTTGATCAACATTTAATAGTCACCAGGTTCTAGAGACCCACAGGTTTTTATCTTCTGTCTCTTGTGGTGTTCAGGGGTTTTGCAGCCGTTTTGCAGCAATTTTGCAGATCACCATCTGATGTATCACAGCTTGCCCTTGGACCACGGTGATGTGAGTGTAGTTTTGGGTGTGAACTCCGAGGCAGACAGCCCCATCTTTCCTATCTGTCTCTATAGTTGGTCCTCTGAATTCTTGAATTGTCAGGATTGTCTGGCAAGTCTCGATGATATCCAGTGTTTTTCTTATAGCTACAGCTCCTGAAGCCGCACTTGTACGAAAAATTCAAATACAGTTGGGAAAAAATATTCCAGTAAACTTGGTTAATGTTTTTGCACAAAACTCTCAAGTGGTGAAATTTTCAGTTCATCAGAAGCGCAGCTGCTTTGTGAGCCAGAACAGTTCACTAAAACGTCAGAGCTGACATGCACCACAAAGATTCAGTTTTTATTCTGCATCACCTTTGTGTCCTGGTGTTTGCAAAGAGAAGCACAAAGTGGTGTGGATGTAGTTTAAAGGCCTGGAAATGGAAGACAACCAGAGGAAACTCAAAGCATCCATAAATGTTAGAAATGTTGATGGGTGTACCTCTAAGAAGCAATCAGAGGCAGACCACATGAAGTTTACCATCATCTTTAATTAATAAGGACAATTATTCAGCACAGTGATATCCAAGCAGGCTGATGTGCTGCGGTTTGAAAGAAATCTTCTTATTTCTTAGGCTTGACGTGTATCACCTCGTCCTTAGTTTGGAGCGTTTAGAGGGACACCAGTGAAGAACTGAATGACACCAAGATCTTCCATGTTACAGCAGAAGCTTTCAGAGTGAGGGACTGATGCCTGTGATGGCTGGGCAAGAGGGACTGACCGGGACAGGACTTGTCTGCCT
>NW_010536532.1:1963-3584 GCF_000687285.1 Phaethon lepturus | reverse complement strand
ATCCCTGCTCCTCATGTCCGACTCCTCAAACCCTCCCTGCAGGCTGGTCCTGACCCTGGTGAGCTTCCCTCAAGAGGGCCTGGGCCAGCTCTTCAAGCTGAGCCGCAACTTTGCCATCCCAAAGAAGCCCATTCACACCCCTATTCCTGGATCCTCAGGGTGCCAGGATTTGGGGGTTTTCACTCTGTCTCAATTTTCACACTGGCCCAAAGCAGAGGACAGGGCAAAGCCCTCAGGAAACACCATCTCAGCGCCGTGAGGAGGTGGCCAGGACATTTGTTGGTGTGTGTACAATAACAGGAAGAAAAGTGCAAACACAGCCCTTGCACCGGGGTGGAGGACCGGATACAGCGATGAGAGTAGAGCCTCCCCCAGTTTTGAAGTTGCCTGAGGAGCACTGCTCTTTTCATGCTGAAGGTAAAAGGAAGAAAATGTACTGAGCAAATTTGGCCCAGAGATGTCTTCAATTCATGTTGCAGCTCACACAGTCCATGGTCGTGGGGAATAAGCAGTTGTGCCTGAAGCCTCCATCTTTGCCATCATGCAAAGCTGCTGTTGAGGGTCAGGTGGGTTTTCCCATAGGAGAACAGCCTAACAAATAACCAAGAGGGCCTCAGTGCCTCTGCAGGAATTGATCAAATGACAAGATCAAATTACAAATTGATGTAATGACAAGAAAAAAATGCATGGGAGAGGTTTTAGGATATAAGGTCATTTCTGGCTTTAGTACTCAGTGTGAGACCAAAGGGGATGGGCCCGGAGGTCTTAGCACGACCCTGTCTCTCTGTGGTTTTGAACAGTAAAATACAGCTCAGCAATGGGAGCTCAACAGTCTTTTCCAATTTAGTGCCATGGCAAAAATACTAGGAGATTAATGCCAATGTCTGGAGATATTTAATAGGAGGGAAAAAGAAAGAAGTAAACCCAAGTGTTTGGAAAGCAAGATTTGACATATCTAACCAGAATGTCCTGTGACTGTGGGGCTCTGAACATTCCTCCCCACCAGGACCCCGCATTTCTTCTCTGAGGAGAAGCAGCTCTGCTAGGCATCCTCCATGGACAAGATCTGCTTTTGGCAACAGTCAGGGAGAAGAACGGGGATGGAAGATGGGAGACCATCAGCTTTTGCTCTTGGATATCAGGCAGCTGCTTCTGCCACCAGGGCATTGCAGGTAGGATGGTATCCTTGATGGTAGGAGGATACCATCTCTGAAGCAAGCCAGGAGCCTCCGGGTCTTTCTCCGGGGAATCCTGGTGGCCTGTTCCCCACATTTGGCTCTCAACATGTTCCTTCAACAGCTGTGAAAAGCAAGGGGTGATAGGGAGTAGCAGTTCCCCACCAGTGATTGCCACATCTTCTCCTGTTGGCCAGACATGACCCAGCTCAGTGCTTGGGTCACACCAGGAGCTCTCTTGCTTGCGCTCATCTTTCTACCTCCTTTTACAGATCCTTTCACCAGCACCCACTACATGACATCACCACGGCCACAGGTTTCCCCAGAGTCCTGGAGTTCAACTCTCAGCGACAGCACATCTGTGGCAGACCCCCATCCTGCAGTCCTCCAGGCACCTCTCCTCTCCTCTCCTCTCCTCTCCTCTCCTCTCCTCTCCTCTCCTCTCC
>NW_010536532.1:631-1737 GCF_000687285.1 Phaethon lepturus | reverse complement strand
CTCCCCCTCCCCCCCTCTCTCTCTCTCTCTCTCTCTCTCTCTCTCTCTCTCTCTCTCTCTCTCTCTCCCCCCCCCTCTCCCTCTCCCTCTCCCTCTCTCTCTCCCCCTCTCCTCTCCGCTGCTGTTTGTGCCCATAGCTTAGCGGATTAGATGGCATGTTTGATCAGGCTCCTAAATCTGCAGTGATTCCTTGGTTCACCAGTTGCTTATTTTCTCTCCACAGGCAGCTGCCCCGTGTAGCTGCCCATGAATCACAATGTCGCCAATGCACTTGTGTCCGGAGCAGCCGGAGAGACCCATCCTGGCTGGAGACTTCCCAGTGCAGAGTTAACCGGGGCTGGTCGGAGGGGTGCTGAAGCTGGCAGCTGCCTGTGGAGCAGACAGGGGGGGGGGAACACGCACATTTATTATTCAGCATCATCAGGAACGGAAGAGGAGCAAACGATCCGATCCACCTGGGAGGGAGGCGAGTACAGCTAATGTCAGCGCTGGATGCACAGGCAGAGAGGAGTCTTTGGAGGTTGGACTAGAAGACCTTCAGCAGTCCCTTCCAATCTAAATTACCCTCTCAGCCTGTGAGATGGGACTTAGTCAGCTGCTGGGCAATCCGACTCCCCAAGACTGTATCTCAAGAGCTTCCTCCCCGCCAGCCTCGCCGGCAGCTTTCCCCACTCCCCCTCCTGCCTGAGCACAGCAAGGGGCTGCACAGGCAGGTCAGGCTCTGGCTGTGCTTCTCGTCAAAGCTGCCAGTGAACCAGGCAAAACTACTCGTGTTGGAAAGTCTCTTTGTTTCAGGAGACATAAGCCAAGGCCTTTGATTTTCACTCGGAGTCCTAGCTCATTTGCTCTCCAGGCTTGGCACAGCTCTCCCTTTCGGGATCTGCTGGGTCACCGCGTTGCTCCCACCACAGTCAGATACCCCTGAAGGAGCCAGTGTTCCCAGCTGTCACCTGTGCCAAAACCACCTTTTCCCTGTCCCGAGTTTTCAGAGAAAAGCTGTGTTTTCATCTTGAAGTGTCAAGCCGAAATTGTTTCCAGTTTTGACAGCCATCTTTCCAGATTTCAGCCAGAAGTGGGCCCATTTGTACCCAGTAGGAGCCATCAGC
>NW_010536532.1:0-600 GCF_000687285.1 Phaethon lepturus | reverse complement strand
CGGGTAGCGACCGTGGCTTCCCCAAAGCATCACCAGGCCCCAGAGCTCAGCCGGCTTTCAATGCCGCTGCTCTGCCTCACTTCACAGAGAGCTCTCTTCTTCCTGCCCGAAAGGAGCAACGAGGAACCTTGCGCAGTTCAAGTGATGAGCGAGAAATCGCATGCAAGGCTGCACTGGGGTTAAGTATGATATACGTAGAGTAGCAGGTCATATATATGTGTGTATATATCAATACGAGGCATTACCTATCTCTTTTGCGCTGCCACCCATTCCTGTAGGGCAGCTGCAGTGGTAGTACCACAAAGGGTTTGTCTGTGCACCACTAGAGGCCAGTGTGCACCTTGAATAAAGAGCCCAACGCGCTAATTAATAACTGCCTGTTGGGAGGACGATGTTTGGTGCTGGATGAGGTCTTGTTGCACCGCGGATGCTGGCCGGGTCAGGGGAGGCAGCTGCCCACTGCTGGCAGCCCGGCGGGGTGGGTAAAACCTTCCAGCTACCGGCCGTGCGTAATCCTGGCAACTTCGGGCAAAATCCCGCTGCACCGTGGTGGTTTGGGCATGGTCCTGCCTGGGACCTGCTGCGTGGCCGGGGCATAAC
>NW_010536531.1:43731-51689 GCF_000687285.1 Phaethon lepturus | reverse complement strand
GCGCCCCCCGAGGGGCCTGCAAGGGCTGCGCTGCTGTCCGCAGCAGCTTTGGGAACTGGCCGCGGGGGTGGTTATTAGGACTGAGTTTTTTTCAGCCCCGAAGACTAAATTGGTTGTCCGTTATTGATCTTCGAGTAAGGCAGCCTAAGGCACAGCCGTATTTTCTGTCCAGGTGTTTTAAAATATAATGTCTTTGAGGTCAGAGAGGTGTGCCTCCTGACAATTTACCTCATGTTCCATCTTGCGTTCCTTCTGTCAGCTAATTTATGCAAATGTCCAAGTGGAAACTACACTGCCTTAGATTTGCGTTCAATGTTGAAAATATTTTCTGTAAAAATAGTACATGGCAAATTGTGAGTGATTACTTTTTGTCCAAAGGGCAAGCAATGAAGGTTTGCTTCTTTAACAAAGAATGGAAAGAGTCTGTCGATTTAGTCCCCAAAGCTTTGAAGTGCTCACAGCTTCCACCGATTATGCTGATAACAGTAAAGGAACAATTTTAAGACCCTGACACTTGGTGGGATTTTTCTAGAACATTATATTCTTGGAGAGCATCTCAGAAGTGCGGCATTAGCATTGTTGTCTATTTTCAAGCTCTTGTGGAGAGAACTTGTTAGTCAGATACCTTTTCCATTTCAAGCAAGGTGTGATAATCTCAATGTGCAGTCTAGTATTTTGTCATAAATCAAAAATATTTGGGGTAGTAAGGAAACTCATGGAAAGCAAATATGTTGATTAAATATTCTTTTTTAAAAATAACTTATGTTTTGTTTGTCTTTTTTTTCAGATGTAAGCATCTCTGCATCATCATCTTTACAAAGCAAAGGGAATATTTCCTTACTGGGAAATAGGAAGCTTTGTTTTGACACTCATGCGCTCGTATGCCTCTTGGAAGAAAATGGTAATGTACTAGAAACATGTAGTTATTTCTAAAGTAATTTCATTAGTGTTTTGTTAGCTTGCAAAGTTATTTACTGCTTGACATGTGATGTTACAGCTTCAATCTTAGGGATTTTATTTTTTTAAATTACTGGATAAGAACATACAGGTTTTTTCTACTTCCAAAAGAGAACAGTGCTCTTATAACTTTGATTGGAGTAATTTATTATCCTACTCATAATGGAAAATGCTGAAGAGAAATTAAATTTCAAGAACTGAAGTTAAAAAACCCAGAATTTTCAAGATAGTGGTTTAAAATGTATTAATTGGATTCCTACATATTCAGTATATAGCACCTCGAATATGCAACAGTGTATTATAATAGGATTGAGTATGGACTACTATGTAAAATGCAGCTTTTGGGATAGAACGTAGAATACTACATAAAATATGGCTGCTGTTATGCTAAAACATAGATAAGGGAATAGATTATTTTGCATTCATGCTAGTGTTGCTGAGTGGGGAAGGTACCTTCGGGTGAAGTTCAGTACAGCTGAATTGACTTCTGACAGCTCTCCATCCCTGAAAAGGAGAGGTCCCAGTCCCTTTCCCCTACCATGTGGTTTCATCTCTTTTGATGTGCCAACCCAATTCTCAGAAAATTCTCCAGGTCTTTTGCTTGATTGGTATTCTGAGACACTAGTTTAGTGAGCTCACAGAGCAGTTGTGTGAGCACCAGGATGTACAAAGTGTCAGGAGGAGGGCTGTCTCTTCCTTTTGGTGGTAGCAAACTATGATATCAGCTCAGCTATTGAAAGCAACTCACTCTCAGACCCCATACGTGCTTTCTGACGCTTAACTGCTAGTTAGTTTGAAACAATCATGCTTTTGCAAGTGGTTCTTTTCATAATGATTAAATCTTGTTCATGACATTTCCACTTTCAAAATGCACGGGTAAAAAAGTTGAGAATATATCTAGGGACAATGTTTTATAATAGTTCCCAGTATGTTCAGTTTAAAAGGTTTCTAACAGGGACTCAGATGCTGGTAGGCCTAAAATCAGAGCAGTTAGCTCTGTTTTCAGTTGTTGAGTTTTGCACATCTTCAGCAGTAGTGAAGAACTATAGTGTGCTGAAAGTAAGTATCTGCTTTTTAGGATCAGAATTCTTGCTCATAGAAATAACGACATACATGTGAGAGATGACATTTCATAATACTTCTAGAAAATTTCCAGAGTTTATCCTGCTGATATGGTAATAGTGCTGTAGTACAGAAGTGATATGTCACAGACGTAATTTTGGGGTGGGGGAACTTGGGTGTACTGACTGATGGTTCTTTTGTTAACGCTGGTTCAAAAGGAGTATGTTTTATTATCTTCATAACTGACATTTTTTTTGACTTGATGCTGAGTATTAGCAAGTGGCATTTCTGTAAACTGTCCAGATTTAGGTCTGTCTCTGAATGTTGTTGCATTTTGTTTTGCTTAGGGTTCACTACTCAGCAGTCGGAGGTCATTGTATCTGCATTAGTGAAAATTACGAACACCAACCTGGATATGATTTACAAGGACATGGTCACCAAAGTACAGCAGGTTAGGTCAGAGACAATGGTGGGGTTAAAGTAAATCAAAACCTAGTATGCCTGCTAGTGAAATATATGTTGCTACTTATTACTGTATTTTAAAAGTCTGAAGGTGAAGAACAAACATCCCTGTGTATCTATTGGCTAGGGAATTTTGTCTTGAGTTTATCAAATACTTAACAAAGTGTTGTGATGGACCTTGAGATTTAGGTACTGTGAGTTGGTATGCAAACCAGGGGTAGTTTTTTAGTTTTAACCTTATTGTAGCATGAAATAGAATTATTGAGAAGGCTTTTAGACAGACATAGGATGTACTCAATGCATGGATTTGAATAGTTACAACTCCTACATAGATTATTTTGTAGACTTGTAACAAGGAAGTACAGATTCCTGCAGTTATTTACCACCCTGTTATGTGGTACCTTTTTGTTTATCTCATTGTCTCACGATGACATTTATATTGTATTAGAATGTAGCAGAATTTCTTTTTTTATATGATGTTTTTAGGGTATGATTGGTGTAGTTGTATACACTGATAAGATAGAGGAACATGTATAGTTTGGATGCTGATACTGAAATATGTCTCCTTTTTCCTTTGCATACGTTGCTCATGGTATCCTCTAAATCTACCCAGCATATGCATCTTGGTGGGAGGAAGTGAAGAAAACTTGTTTGTAAATAGACTGATAATGATGAGTATCTGCAGAGATCCTGGCTACCAGGAAGTTGCGTACAACCGCACTGAATTATTAGCTTTGACTTGTGAGGGAATGATTGTTTTGATGAATAATTGTGTCTGGAGGCAAGGCTTCTTGTTCTAATATTGGCTGTGATTTTTTAAGGCCCTTTGTCAGGTCATCCAAAGGTAGATTTATGTAAAGAATTGAACATGACAGTGTTGAGTATTGACATGTTGAGCTTCTAGGCATCAGGGTCCAGAAATGAAACTGAAATTCAGAGTGAGACATGATTCACTACATGTGGAACTTTAGCCTTTGAATGGGATTTACAATATCTGGTGTGCTGGAATTCCTTGACATGTAAGCTGATCAAACAGACAATGCTGACAAGAAGCATAGCTGAAGTATAGCCCCATGGGCTGCTCTGTGAGGCTCGGATTCACAGCCCCAAGTCACCTTCTGAGCACAAGCTTTAACTTATTTCTTAGTAACTAGGCTGCTGTCTTAAAACATGAGAAGACAGCAGCTGCTGTCTTCGTAGTATAATAGTCTTGGCAGTAGGGCATCACATTAAGTGGGATACCTGGATTGTGCACCACCTTCCATCTAGGGAGGTTTCAGCCCATCCTTCTAGCTTTTAGATTCCAGGCAAAGCAGTCATGGAGGCTTCCTCCTCCTGTGCTGAATTTGTTCCACAGTCAATCAAGGAATGCAATCTTAACGGGACCTTTTCTCCCATGGTTGGTTGTACTATATATAGTAAGCAGTCTACAATAAGCAATCTCAACCTCCTTCTATGCCCAGCTCTTTTGAATAAAAGTAAACATGTTTTCCTTTGTTTTGTGCTGAATTAAATGTTGCTACTGGTGGTAGCTGCTTTCCAAGACTGTTAGATTCAACCCTCAGGTGACTTTCTGCCATTCAGATTCAAATGTGCAGGTTTGTACAGCATGCTAAGATAGAGGCAGCTCAAGAAGGTGTGTATGCCATGAACTCTGGACAACATGATAAACTTGTACTTCCTTACAGTCTTTGAATGCACAAGGGCTTAGGCAAAAAGAGAATGAAGAATTGGAAGAAGGTTGTTAATGTTGTGGATGTAGCTATTACCATTAAGCCATAGTTGGCTATATAAAAGATGAAGTATTACAATGGTTAGATAAAACCTTAGGGAAAAAGTAATATATATGTATGTGTAGAGATGGGGAAGGGAAAAAACATGGAATATTCTGTTTTCTGAGCTCTTTGAAGAAGGGAGAGAACAAAAGCAAGCTGGAGACATCGGGGAGTAAGAGAAGAGGTGTCCACGGCAGTACTCTTTCTGTAGACTTTTTGTAATGTGTCCAGTACACTGACCCATTTTTTTTTCAGTCTTGTAGTCAGGTAGCCTGGTAAGGCATCTCCAGATGCCACTTAGAGATATAACACTGCAAATTGGAATAGCATTTCCTGACAAAAGTGAAGCTTGTGCTGTGTTGGCTTTGTAGGGTTCTTAGTCCAGAATCAAAAGCAAGGGACTACTTATTAGAGGGTGATCTTCAGAGAAGAGAAGGCAGTCCCTGTTTGCACGTGTGGATAGTGTAGGATCTAGAACAATGTCTACAGATTTTTCTGTCCTTGAAAGTTGCAGAGGACACATTTGTCTTCTGTCAGCTCAGTATAACAGACTGATAAGAGCAATTAAAAGTGTAAGTATAGGGCATGATTCTGAGTAGCGAAGCAGAGTGAGCCCCCTTGGCAGGGGAAGGTAGAAGAGGAGGTAGTTACAAAAGACTATGGCTGCATTGAGGAGTTTTGGTCTGAAAGCCAGCTTTCCGCATGAGACTTCTCTCCCTAATGCTTTTGCTAGCTTAAGAATTTGAAGACTTGGAAGAAACTATTTCCTAGGTTATTAATTGAATTATTCTGTCAGCACTGCTAATTTTATCAAAAGTTACCAACGTTTGAGCCTGACTTGCTTATTTTGTCACTGTCACTTAATTTATCTTGCTTTCTGAAGCTCAGATAATCAATCTAAAATTGCTGAATTAAAAATATATAAAGAACATTATAGTTATGATATGTTCTGATGTTTTCTTCCCTCTTTTAAAGGAAATTGCACTTCAGCAAGTAATGTCCCATATTGGTGGTGTGAAAAAGGACATGATTATTTTAGAAAAAAGTGAATTTTCAGCACTTCGTTCAGAAAATGAGGTAAAAATCACTGTCTTGGAAAGTGCTATTTTAGCGCTTGCTTATTTTTTCTAATGATGCGTCTTGTACCCAAGGGTACAAGGGCTCTGGGGACAGTATGGTTTAACACCTTCATTAATGACCTTGTTGATGGAGCAGAGTACATCAGCAAGTCTGCAGATGATACACAGCTGGGAGCAGATACATCAGGCAGTTGTGCTGCCATTCAGAGGGACATGAACAAGCTGGGGAAATGGGATGACAGGGATCTCATGAAGTTTAACAAATGGAAATGCCAAGTCCTGCCCTTGGGGAAGAATAACTCCAGGCACCAGACAGGCTGGGAGTGACCAGCTGGAAAGCAGCTTTGCAGAAGAGGCCCTGAGAGTCCTGGTGGACACAAAGTTCACCATGAGCCAGCGATGAGCCCTTGTGGCAAAGGCTGACAACAGACTCCTGGGCTGTGTTAGGAGGGCTGCCAGTGCGTCAAGGGAGGTGATCCTTTCTCTCTGCCTCGCATTGGTGAGACTTCATTTGGAGTGCTGGGTCCGGTTCTGGGCTCTGCAGCGCAAGGGAGACATGGACCCGCTGGCCAGAGTCCAACCAGAAAGGTTGCAGATCTTTCTGCTGGCCAGAAAGATGAGTAAGGGACTGGAGCATCTGACATATGAGGAAAGACTGCTAGAGAGGGGACTGTCTAGCCTGGAGAAGAGAAGACCCAGAGAGGATCTCAGTGTATACAACTATTTGAAGGAAGGGTATAAAGAACACAGACAGTCTCTTCCTGATGTTGTCCAGTGACACAGTAATACGTAATTGGCACAGATCAAAACGCATGAAATTCTATTTAAATGTAAGAAAACCCTTTCTACTGTAAGGGTGGCAGAAAACTGGAATAGGGTACCTAGAGAGGGTGTGGAGTCCCTGTGCTGGAGGTATTCAAAACCCAACTGGATGTGGCCTTGAGCAACCTGCTGCAGTTGGCCCTGCTTTGAGCAGGCGATTGGACTGGATGATCTCCAGAGAGGTCTAATAGCTATAGCTGTAGCATGTTCTATTTCATGTATCTTTTGAAACAGATAAAGTAATAGAATTATTTGGATTGGAAAGGACCTCTAGAGACCTTTAGGTAGTTGCAGGCTGCAGTATGATTGCCCTTTAGCCATCTCTTCTTAAAGCTGAACAAACCCTGGTCTCTTTCCTCCTCACCCCCAACATAGTGTGCTCCAGCCCCCCACCATCTTTGTGACCCACCACTGGACTTGCTCCAGTATGTCAACATCCGTCTTTTACCAGGGAGTCTAAAGCTGGACACAGCACTTCCAGTGCAGGCTCACAAGTGCTGAATTGGGGAAATGATCACTTCCCTTGGTCTGCTGGCTTTACTCTTGTTAATACCATCCTATGCTGCTGTGGGACACTGATAGCTTCTGTCTTGTGCTGCTGTTTGGAAATGCACAGTACTGAGTAAACATGCATGTGTATGCATGTGCATATATCTATACACATATTGAGGACCTAAGAGTTAAACCATGCTCATTTTGCCTTTTCACATTATGAATTTCATACTAATTGTTACTGGTCATGCAAATTCATTAGTATTTCTAGATTATGTGGTTTTATATACAGTAATAAAGTGTACAATTTTTTTCTACTCTCCCAGAAAATAAAACTTGAACTCCAGCAGATAAAGAAGCAAGTCATGGTAAGATACCATACCAACATAATTAAGAATGAACACCTAGTGTCTAGTTTGCTTTAAATAAAAAATAATTGTTGCTTTCAAGATTTTATTTTAAAAGCTGTGCTTAATTGTTGTGAGACATAGGATACTGAAATTGCAGTTGATGGTACTCTGTGGGCTGCAGCAAAAACAATTCCATGCATACTTCCTTTATGGTGACAGAGATCTGTGAATGGTACAAGAGGTGAAGAAAAACTTAACTGAAGTTTTTTTTACATGTCCTTAATTTAGATTCAGAAAGTGGCTAACTGCTGTGTCGTGGTTAAGGCTGAGTGAAGTTCTGCATTTAGGGCTGCCTGTTACATGTACAGATGGAACATACTTTTAAAATTACAGCACTTTCTAATTGGTTTGGGGTTTTCTTGTTGGTTGTGTTTGTGGGATTTTTGGATTTATTTTTTTTTTTGCGTTTGGGGTTTGGTTTTGGTTTTGTGGTATTGGGGGGTTTTTTGTTTGTTTGAAGACATATCTGTTATCTGTCCAGAATTTAAAACAGCTTTGAAATAATTTCTTTAGGCCACTAAGTTTGGGACCATTATGTTTGGCCCCATTTGTCTGGGAGCAAATGACCTTTGCAAGAAAACAGACTCTCTGGAGAAAATTTACTCTGTTAAGAATAAGAATGTGTATGATAATTATCAGGTTTAAGCATCTGTGCTCTTTCTGTTTTTTATGGTTTGCCTTTCTTGAATAGCACTCCAAACACCCTTCTACCATGAAAACCAAGATTGTCTCAAAATCTATTATTTCAATGGGTGTGGAGTCATAAGCAGCCTTTACACAGAAACAAACATTCTTGCAATAGTGATTAAGATTGGAAACTGGGAAACATTAACTGTTTTTAGGGAGTATGGTCATCTGACGTGAGAACTGCTGTTTCCTGCTGTGATGTCCTTCTTAGC
>NW_010536531.1:35876-43700 GCF_000687285.1 Phaethon lepturus | reverse complement strand
CCCTAGGATTTGTCCATGAAACTGGCAGAATATTGGACTTGTTGAGTTAGCTGAGAAAGTGGTCAAAGTCAGCGTAGTGAATCCTTGCTATTTCTTTCCTATTCTCTTTAATTCCTTTTTGCACTGTCCTCTCCAAAAGGAGAACATAAATTTCTCCAGGCTAATCCTGCATGTTTTATATTGTGTTATGAAATGCTTAATGCATCTGGGTTTTCAGAATACCATTTCAAAATACATTTGGCATCTAATTTTTGCATTTCAACTTATTTTATTATTTTACTTGCATATAAATGAGCTAGTGTAATCCACTGGTAGACCATCAAGGATCTGAGTCATCTTTTCTTAAAAGCTAGAGTCTTTTATATTTACAGTTAAAAGTAAAATTTAAATAACTTGCCCTTGCGAGAGTTATGTTTGCTCATACTTGTTCCTCTAAAAGACAAGACGACGTAACATTGTAAAAGTTTAAGAAAAATATATTTCTAATTTTTTGATTCATTGAACTGTAATGTATCATGTTGTAATGACATCTAATTGTAAACTAAAGTTCAAAAATTCAAACACAGGAATTGAGTCTAATTATTGTTCATACTAACTTAATGAACTCTTGACTAGTTGACATTGGCCTACTTGAGAGATGCGTACTTGTTTTTAGTAGTAGAATCTCCCAGAACATCAGCAATCTTTTGCTTCTCCCACACATTCATCTGATCAGCAGTTTGCCTCATGACAAACTGTCAGCTGGCTGGAATTCCTGCCAGGAGGTTGCATTAAAATGGCAGCTTTCACTGAGAAAAGCAGGAATCACTTACAGCTATTGATGAAGTAAAATGAAAGTGTACAACTTATGTTAGTTTTAAAAAGTTAGATGTTTAAAAAAGTAAAAATGTTTCCTGGCTTCTAAACTTTCTGTAGCTTTTTTCTGAAAGCCCTAGCTGTAGTAGTCTTTAGAAACAGATTTACTTTTACATGGGAAGGTTAGAAACTGCTTTTAGAGTTATTTTGAGCATCAAGATTGCTTCATGTAGGAAGTCCAACATACATGTGTACCTAGGTATGGATTTAGAAATCAGAGAGAGTTACGGCATATATGAAGCATTCCCAGCATTTATAGAAGGATGTGCTCTCAGTTAACCGCTGTTCTCAGTGTTCTGGTTTTAAAAGCAACTGCTATTTTTTGATTCTAAGATCCAATTCATACTATAGAACATGAGTATTTCCTGGGGGAAGAATAAGAGTACTTACACTCTGGAAAATTATGTAAATTAATTTGAGAGAAGCTTGATTCTTGCCATACGTGAAGAAACATATTTGATTTTTTTCTGCGTATGATTAAATAGTAAATCTTGCTTGCTGCTTTATCAATTTTTCCCATTAGGATGAAATTACCAAAGTTCGTGCAGATAACAAGTTAAACCTAAACCTGGAGAAGAGCAGAGTAAAAGAATTGGTAAGCTTTTGTTACTTTCTTTTAGAAGCATCTAAACAGTGAGTAATCTCCAAATTTGGGTAAGAGCATCTTACTCAAAGAGCATTTTCATATTAATCTATAGTATCATTCAGCTTTAAGATGTATTAATCCAAGTTGTTTATTAATCATTATGTTGCTATAGTACAAGGTGCCATGTTTGGTTTTGTATGTCTGTCTATTTTGATATTGTTTTAATATCAGGATTAACACATTGCACTTAAATATATTAGATATTTAATCTAAATATGCTGAGTAGCTGCCTAGACATTTTCTATGCTATTAGTGTATCTCTATTTTCATGCTTAATTAAGTTTATACATTTCATTAAATTTATTATCATTGAAGATGTTTCATTTCCTTATAGTTAAAGAATTTATAGCATAGCTAGTTTGTCAGGAAATACTTGTTGTGAAAATAGTTGTCATTTTTTAAATTGTAACTGATAGTGGTTCAGATTGTTTTGAACTTTGAAATATCTGGTAGAACTGAATTGATGTGATCTTAAATTAGAATAATGTAGATGAAGAATTAGAAGATTAACAATTTTTTGCTTTATATATAGCACTCTATTTAGAATTCCGTTCCTGTAGATCCTTTTTGAATAGCTTTTAGGATCTCAAAGAAATTGCATCTTCTAGATTGAAAGATCTTCTAATGACATTTTTCTATTAATTTTACTTTTTATTCAGTCCTTTTTCATAGGTGTGTAATGAAGACTTAATGTTTATCTCCAATCTAGGCAATAAGAACTGTTCAAGTAGATATCATTTATCTTCTGTGTGTGCCCCTTGGACTTTTTCACAATAATTAGTTTAGGTAACAGCTGTGTCAGTGATTTAATATAATGACTAACAGTCTGTTATCCCATGGTAGATTCTTGAATAAAGTAAAACTTGAGCAGGTAGAATTCTTGTTTAAAGGTTAATACTTTATGCTAATGATTTAAAAAAGCATCATATGAAATGTATTAACTGTGCAGATCATAAGCTTTGCAATACTTTGGGTTTACAAAACCTGTTTAAAACCAATTTACCAGTGATAAATTAGGCACTAGTGTGTTTTTGTATATTTATGTAGCATCCTGGAACCTGGACTCTGTCTACTGCTCAGAACACTACATTATTTTGACTGCCTCCCAGGAAAAGCAAACTATATGTCAGCTTTCTCTTAAGAAAGTTGACCAACTTTGTAGTCTGTTGTGCAACTATAATTTAATATTTACTGTGAAAACTACTCTTCTTTTTTTTTTTTTTCCCCCTCCCCCTCACTCCCCCACTTTAGTTGCCGTGCATGAACAGAGAAGGAAATGATGAATGGGGAGCAGATTGTAGCATATGCTGAGTTGTGGGTGAGAGGTAATCCAGTATTTTCTACAGTAGGCAGAGAGCATCATTATCATATTTACTTGGATTGTGATGTGATTTTGGACTGAATATCTATCTTTCCGAGAATACAACTCGGGATTATAGGAGATTACTGTGCACTCTTACTAAGTTACTATTCAGAAGAGAAATGTCCTAAGCTTAAATTGATTTAACTTGAAGCACTAAGTAAAATGTTCTTATCCTTCAGTTTTGCTTGGAATAAGTTCTGAAGGAGAATTCCTTAATTTGTCAACACTGATGTGGGCAGTCTTTAAAGTTTCAAACTCTAAATGCTTTATCTTTTAATTAGTTCATTCCACTTTACATTTCTTGGAGAACCCTACATTGCTTAATGCACATCTCTTTATGCTGTGATTTATATCTGCAGTGATGCAGATGTGACTTAAAAACTTGCAGTACGGTTCAAAATTCCATATATATTCATGTTTTCATGCATTGTGGTGCCTCTAAGGTTGCTGCTAAAAATCTCAAGATGCATCTGACAAAACTGAATTTTCTCTGCACTGTGAAAAACATGGACCTAAGGGGAAATCTCCCTGCTGAATTTCAGGGAGGGGGTTTAACCTTGTCTGTCTCTTTTTTTTTTTTTTTTTAAATTCACTGATGTTATTACAGAAGTGTTGTGATGCCTTGCAGTAAAAGGGTGTATTTCACTGTCTTAAACCTACATTTAAGATACTTGGGTCTGACCTAGAGAGTTCTAGCCACAAAGCAAAGCTTTAACAAATACAAACCTCAAGAAAGAAGTTTGTAGAATAGAAATTATTCAACAAATGTGTATTTGGCTAACAGCATCTATTTAAAGTAAAACAGATGAACTATTTCAATCCATAGAATTGGTTATTTTAAGTGTCATGGTTCTTTTGATAGTGATGATCAGTTTATTAATGTGAGGTCAAATTTTACATGAAATTTCATCACTAACGTAATTTTAATTAGATTCTTTTATAAATATTCTGCCATCTTACCACTTTCAAAAATGTGTATTTATATGAAATGTCTGAAATTTTTTTGTCCCTCTCCTCATTTTGCAGAATTTAGTGACTGTTTCATAAATTGTAGACTTGCTGTTATTTGTCTTTATGTTTATGTCATTTTCCACATTGTAGCAGCCTGTTATCTCTTAACTTCATCTTTAGATCAGTCAAAAATCCAAACAGAGCTCTAGATCTTTAAGGAGGATTTTTCAATTTATTGAATTTATGTAGATTAATCTCAGTTTAATGTCAGAGTGGAATAAGTTGCCAGAGTGGAGAAGAAATAAAGCAACTTTCCACATGGGCATGTCAACAGATGAGGTTATTGCTGTGTAAATGAAGATTCTGAGATGTGTGCCTGATGACCTTAATACTCTGCGCTATAGACTGGCAGTTTAGCAGCTGTCTATGCATAATTGAATTGCTCCAGTGGTGGGACAGGAACCAATATAGATGTCAGGGTAGATCATGCCCGTTCATTAGTCAGGTAACCTGCCTTACAGGTATGCTTCTTTAATTTGGATTTATCTTTCCTTGAACCCAAATAGTTATAACTTAAAATAAGCCACAACTTTTTATGTTCCACAAATGAATGGCTTAACGTGAGGTACAAGTGTTCTATGTTTAACAAATATATCATTAAGTGATGGTCAGAAGAATACAAATGGTAAGCGCATGCAATGCTGGCTAAACATTTCTTTGATAGCTGAGTTTTGAGATGATGTTTTAAAACTGTATTCCCCTTCCTGAAGAAAGTAGATGGTTCAGTCTTAATTGTGCTTGTATGCTCAATGGATTAGTTAACTGTTCCAGAGTTACTGTTTAGAATCATAGGTCTTCATTTTTCAGAAATGCAAATTGCCAAACTTTCTTCCAACTGCTTATTAATATATACAGTTTTTGCAGAAGATTAGTGTCTGATGGACTTGTGCTTTACAGTTCAGAGGTGTGGATTAACATCTGTCTAAATTGTGCTTTTTCTGAAGGACAGCAATTATCCTACAGTACTGTCTCCCAAGTGTTGTCAGACAATAACTTTGTCCAGATTCAGTGTTCTACAGAATTTGGAAACGAAGAAATATGCTTTTAAGTGTGGGGGGAAAAGCTTAATGACAATGTCATGTTTGGTTTTTTTTGCCCCCCTCTAGTACTCACTTAATGAAAGAAAACTACTTGAAATGAGGACAGAAATAGTGGAACTGGTAAGAACTTGGTAGCTGATTATTACACAGCAAATCTTTTTCTGCTTGTGTTATAGACCTGGTATTCTGTTTGGCATTGTTGATGTCTCTAGACGCTCATTATGCTTTATTATTTCCCTGTGTATTTTCATATTGGTACAAATAATTGGAGTGTTTACAGAACATAAAGCTTTCGTATATATTATTAGACCCTCTGTATGTATATATAAACTGTTCAGTGGTCACTTTGTTTTGAAACTTCATGCATGTAGTATTTTCTCTAGTGGAATTCTACTCTTAATGTTAGTTTGTGAAATTAATTTATCTCCTCCCCCCCACCTGTGTTCAATGAGGCTGAAACACATTGCTAGATTGATTTGGCTTCATTTTAGAGGAGGTTTTTACCAAGCACTTCCTCTTCCTTTTTTTTCCTTTCAGTAGTGTAGGGAGTTATCCCTAGGAAGATGTGTAGCAGTAAATCATTAACTGATTCACAATGTTTCAGTAGTGCTCATTTGAAAATACCGACAACTCAGCAGCTGTTGTTCTCAGTTGTTCTCAGTTTACAAGTTTGATCTTTCAGTCTTTCCTGAGTAATGACTCTATCCCATTTTTTTACAGAAGTCCTGTCTTCTGTCATAATCACATTCTGAATTTGTCTGTAGCTGGTTTTGTGGTAGAATTCATTACAAGATGAAGACATGTTTTTTTACATCAGGAGACTGATTCTCAGTTTTTCTAATGATCCATAAGTCTTTATGCTCTGGTATGTTTTTGTCACAAAAGACTCTTAGACTTCTCAATAGCTCTTGTAGTTGAGCAGTGACTTTAATATCAGTGGGCCAAATGACAGATTGAAGTTAATGTTTATGCTACTAGATTGAGATAAGAAGGCATCCAGTTCTGCCACTTTCTAAGATTACATGACAAGGAACGTATAATCATATAAACATCTCAAGTT
Organism: Phaethon lepturus; assembly: GCF_000687285.1. Classification (NCBI taxonomy): domain Eukaryota; kingdom Metazoa; phylum Chordata; class Aves; order Phaethontiformes; family Phaethontidae; genus Phaethon; species Phaethon lepturus. The sequence goes on along the minus strand of NW_010536531.1, from coordinate 37,725 downwards.
CACCATATTATTCAGTTCCTTGGATATAATCATCTAGGAAGGAACTTTGTTCTCTTTAAATGCAAATTAACATACATTTAAGGAGGAACCAAAAATACAACTTGAAGGGATGGGTTAAATTTCTAAATAAACTAGAAACCATTAAAGTTGTATAATTTTGTTGCTTTGTTTCTTAGCATGCACAACAAGATCGAGCTCTGACACAAACAGACAGAAAAATAGACACAGAAGTTGCAGATCTGAAAACAATGCTCGAATCGCACAAACTTGATAATATTAAGTACTTGGCAGGTAAGGAATCTGATGGTTGTCTCTGGTGAAACTGTTAAACATTGTTTGACAAACTCTCAATTGACTGTGTTCATAAATGCCCTTATTAAAACATAGAATACTTGAAATAGTCTCAGTCAAGATTAGCAGCCTTATTTGTGTACTTAACTGAGACACAATTTCCTATGATTTGCAACTTTATTTTGCACGGGCTATGGCTGTATGACTCTTGTTTTTTCCCCCTGCTTTACACTGTAATAATAATGTGTGCGAGAAATCTAAAAGGCTGCCTGTTAACAACGGCCAAAAAATTCTTCTCTGTCTGACTTAATTTAGAAAAGCAGCCTGCTGCATGCATTTCTAAGATTTCTTCATCTGCCTGATGGAGCTATGACATAAGCAAAATGGAACTTTTCTGACTGTTCAGCACCACATATTTGTTAAGCTTTCATTTTTTAGGCATGTGCATTAGAAAAATACTATATATAATGTGTGTTCCTACATTATTGCCATAGGTAACTAATATTTTGACATTTTTCTGCTGAGTGTGCAGCGCTATTATATGACAGTTTTCCAGTAGAATATTATTCTTCTGATTTAGATTTTCTGATTATTCTTTCACAATGGATTTTGTCACAAATATAATCACTTACATCTGTTCATAGTACTGTACTTCAGGCATAACCTTTAGAGAGAACCATTACTGGAAAATAAAAGGCAATTTATTAAAATGAGAGGAAATTCTTTTCCCCACCATCCCTATTCAAAAATATATGGAACTCTGCATGGAGAAAAAAAAAATTAACAATAATCTGCATTGTGTTTGAAGTGCTCGTGTTGCAAACAATGGCAAAAATCTTTTGTGTGTATATCTAGAAACCAAAAGCTGATTTCATTTAAATAGAAATTAAAAAAATTATGAACTGTTAAGCGTTGTTAAAGATAGCTTTCACTTATTTGTTTGCTGAATACTTGACTGTGATTTAATAACCTTCTTATTCATTTCCTCACTTTACAACTGTAACTTAACATATTGATCTTTTTTGGAATGGTAAGCAACTAAGGGTTTCTTTCAGCCTTTTGGTAGTTTTCCAGCCCAGTTTTCCTGTGTTCTTTTTTTCCTTCCTTCCTTTGTCATTTTTGTGTCCCTCCACCTTGAAATTGTTTGTTTTAAATTAAAACCTTATTTTCTTATATGGGGTGATGGTTACACTTCCAGTATTGTAGTAAGATGTGTACATAGCTTTTTGAAGAAATGTTCTGAGACCTAATGATTTATTGTCTCCATTTTCCTCCCCGTTTTTATTTTCTTTCAGGTTCAGTATTTACATGCCTTACTGTAGCACTGGGATTTTATCGTTTATGGATATAATAAAACATCAATTTAAAGAGACTCTACTGTCTTGGTTTCTGAAAAAAAGAAGTTTTATCTTTGCCTGGACTTTAACCAAGTCTTGACTGTTTTATTTATTTATTTTTTTTGTAAAGCAGACTGTATTGAGAATGTAACCAAAGATGTGCCTAGAAACAAACTGTACACATATCATGCATATTTTGAAACTTACCTCTGATGAAATCG
>NW_010536531.1:27608-35845 GCF_000687285.1 Phaethon lepturus | reverse complement strand
TCTTTCCCTTCATTCTGTACTGCAGTACACTTTGCTGCTATGAAGTGTCATATAAGCAAAGACTGGCATTTATACCAATCCTATGGGGCTGCATGCTGTAGAGAAGAATCTATGGAACGATGTTCCATTGCCTGCTCAGACATGCCTTGCCGGAGCCAGTTGCATGTGTCGGACTGAAATCTTGATTATTAATGTAAAACTGAAACTACATGTTTTGTGGCTTGGAGGCACTCTTGTATAAGTAGAATTTGTGTTAACTGAATCATGCTTGATTCCCTCCTAACACTTGTTCATACAGTTACTATGATCAAATATCTGTTCTGCTATTTATGTAACGTTACAGTTATCAGCTGGCCATCCAATCAGTCATGTTTCATGAGAGTACTGTGTAATGATAGCAGTGTTTGCTGCTAGTTTTGTTTGTAATATATTTGTAGAAGTTTTAGTGACTAACTTGCCTTTGGTACATATAAGTATCTGATACTCATTCCATATGCTAATTGTTAACTTTACCACTGTAACTGGAAGTTTGAAATGCAGTAAAATACGCTGGTTGTGTTAATTTACAATTAAGTGATACGAAGTGTCTCTGGTGCTGCCTTCTTGATGGAAGGGAATTGATGCTTCTAGAAAGGAAGAGATCTTAAATTGTGGTTATGAAGCAGTGTCTTAGGTGAGGGAACTGCAATACTGACAGTCTTCTGGGTTTTTTATTGTTTTACTTTAAAAAAAAAAACCACAAACAAAACAAAAAATTCTTGTTGGTTCTTCAATGTGGAACTTTGATAGTGATTATAATAATGAAAGCAGTAATGGAGACCTGCAAAGATGTTCAATCCAGTTCTGAGCAGGCCCATGTGAACTAGTAAGTGCAACTGAAAACAATGAAGGCAGGCATCTAGTGTATCCAGCTATCTGTCATTCTTCCACTGATGACATGGCTGCTTTAGTAGCAGAGCTGCCATCTGTGGTCCTTTGGTGAAGGGAAATTTCCCTTTCTTGCTTGCTCTTGGGGAGAGAGAACAATGTATGCACTGGTAAAAAATGCTGCTAGAGCACAATCATGGCTTTGCTTAATGAAAGTAAAGCTGTTTGGCTACTTTGTGCCTGTAACAATACTGTACTGGCCTGAAATAAAGAATTTTGAATATTTCATAGAATATGCTGGGTTTTCATTATAAATGCAATTTTTAAAATTTTAATTTAATCTCTTTGAAGGTAAGTCACTGCTAATAGGACTTTTTTTAAGCTAAGAATTAGTGAAGTTGACAGCCACTCTAACACACTGAAGAGAAAAGAACAGTCAATAATGTAAGGAAAAGTAGTATTGCAGAATAACTTGACAGCCCCTCGAAATTGAATGCATCTGTATTAAAGATCTTCACTTTTTTATTTAAAAAAATTTTTTTTGTACTAGCTTACAGGACTTGACGCTTTCTCAAATTAGACAAGCAATCAGTTAATGTTTGGAATGGCTTCAGTGTTGGTTTCTATCTTCTCAGGAGAGATGATTCTATATGTGTCTATGTAATCAGTACATCTTTGCCTGTATGCTTGAACATCTGATAAATAATCACTAAAATAATTATTTAGAACTAATTTTAAATGTAGGGTCTATTCTGCCAAAAATAGATACTATGCAAATAAATTTCTTTTCAGGGCTGGTGGAAGGAGGAAATGACAGGTTATAGAACAGCATTGTCCTGGAATTAGCAAAGTGTGAGGAAAACCAGCACTTCTTGGTGAGTGTTCTAAACGAGGAATAAAGTTAATATGTCATTCATGAAAAGGACACTCTAAATAGAACATAATTATTATTTCCTCATCCAGAAAGTCTTCAAGTGTGATGTAAAAGCTTGTTGCTCCTATCCTATGTTGCATAGATGCAAAATCATCTCTGGCTTCCTCTGATTTTAAAGATCAGTTTAGCAATCTTTCTAACGCAGTCTCATGATGTGTACCACATGTATTTATTGGCATTCCAAAAAGGTAGAAAATCCCTCCATATATTTCCAAACACAAATTCTTTCAGAGAGAGATTTAAACTCAGAGAATGAGCCTTTTGGTACAGGTGAGAGGCGCAAATACATCAGGACGTACTACTAAATATTTCTTGAAAAGGAACAGTTCAGTGTCAAATGAGCACCAAATTCATAAATGGGAGACCTAATTTGGCAATTCTTCAATTTTTTTTTCTATAAATCTCTCTATCATGCTGTATAGTGTCTTTAATTTGAATCAGTAGCAATTCTAAATAAACAAATACTTTTCATTTGTCTGACTTCAGATTTTAATTTTTCATCTGCAGAGTTCTTTCAAAAGATGCAAGTGAAAAGTAAATGGAACTGTTTTACCATAAAGCCACTTCAGCTATGAAAAACCACAGTAGCTCCCCCTTGATTCAGAAATTATCTGTTCATTTCCTGCCTGGCAGGAAAAAAGTGTAAAAGAAAAAAAAATTAATCTACAAATGCTAGATCTCTGAGGCGCTCTCTTTTAAGTTAGTTTGCAAGAAGAGGATGCAGCTGAAGCTGAGCTCCAGCTCTGATTTGCTTTCAGGAAGAGCCCATCTCTATTGAGAGTGTGTAAGAGTAACAGTCTGCCTATGATAGAACTAGCTGTGAGTTTTCCCTGTGAACTTCCACATTTGCACAGCAAAGACAGGAAGTTCTTTAGGGATTTTTTTCTTTTTGGGGAAGGAGATTGAGAATCGTTCCATTTGCTGGAAAACCTGAGTTGCTCCTAAACCTTCTTTGTGCTTTGCAGAACAAATTGAGATCCAGAGTTCTTGCAAAACTCTATTTACTTGTAATACGTTAGTGGGACTATACTGAATTTAACTGCTTGTCTATTTTGCTTTCCCTCTTGTTTTCAGTAAAAATCCATAAGGGAGCCGTCTCCTTTTCACTGGTATGTATTAGCTAAATTGTTTGCTTCCAGTATTTTATTACTGTTAAGTCACATGCTGTCTAGCTCTTTTTCTGTTGGAAGTGTTGATTGCCTCATTAATTTCCCAGAATGTTGTAGAGTTGTACTTAAAACTGTGAATTCACAAATGGAAACATATTTCTAATGTAGGTATGAAATCTGCTTCAAATTTTCTAAAGAAATGCCTTGTTTTACTAGATTAAGCCTTATTCCAGTTGTGAATATTCACTTAACTGACCTTTTCATAAATGGTGAAATCCTAGCTCTGTGCAGCTATTAACAGTTCCTACTGACTTTGGAGAAGTCATGTTTTTACCTTCTAGATATTTTGAGTCATACCGCTTCAATGGACTTTCCTCTTCTTACTCTTGCTACCATCTGTAGACCTCACACAGGAAAACTGGTGGGGTTTTTTGTGGTTTGTTTTTTTTGTTGTTGTTTTTCTTAATCAGCAAAGGTAGCTGGATTCCTGTGACTAGTTCCTTTGAACTACTCGTTGCAAGATTTGAGCAAGACTTAATTTTGTATCTCCCTATGAGTTTTCAGGAATCAAGTAAACTGTCTTTATTATGATTTCTAAAATTACCAAAACTCTGCAAGACAATTCAATATTTAACAACACTGCTGTGTAAAGTCTGTTTAAGGAGTACATACACTGTAAAATTAATGATCTTTTAAAATGTTTCAATATATTTGGAAAAGTTGTATTCAGAAATTATTTATTGATTAGTTGGACAATGGTGGCTTTTTAAAAATTATTTTTCCTTTAGTTACATGTATTTTGAATTTATAGGGCTTTTTGTTTTGGGGTGGGGGTTTTTTTTGTTGTTTTTAGAGTAAGGCTTTGTGTACAAACAATTAATTTTCCTCAGCCCCTAAATAGAAAGTTCATTTGCAATCAAATATGTGCATGGAGTATTGGGGTTTGCTTTAATCAGAAACAAGTGCATACACTCTTGGAGATAGAGGGCCTGATGTGTCTTTGTTAGGAAATATTCCCTTGACTTAAACAATGTTTTTTTTTTACCCTATTGTCAAACATTTTAAAGCAGTAGTGTTGATTCTTTATTTTACACTTAAATTCTGCATCAGAGCAATTGCCTCTTATCCTTAACATGCAGTTTTGTAACTATATTAAGATCATAAAGGGAAGATATTAGTGTTTGCATTGTGTTCCCTTGAAATCTGTCCATTCCAAGAAAGAAGATTCCAGTTTTCTTGGGAGGATGCCCAGTGGGTATCAAAAGCAAAATACTGGAAATGAGTAACAAAGTATTGCAGCAAGTATCAATCTTGGGCCAATGTTTATCCCCATAGTGAGGGATAACACGTTAATGTGTTGCAATGTTTCAGATACCCTACCTCCCCTTGGTGTTCCAATATGCAGCCTATCAAACTCTTCAAAGTTCACTAGGTTCCCCATTGTATTCTGAAATTATATCAGCTTGATTCAAGTCATGACTAATACTACTCATGGTCACTTCTAAGTAAAAATGTAGGGAGGAAAAAAAGAAGGGTGGTGTGTTGTGGGGTTTTTTGTTTGTTTTGTTTTGGTTTTTTTCCTGTGGGTAAGTGGCACATGTTCAGTGAGAACTTTAAACAGAACTATATGGTACATGAATACAATAATGACATACTTATAGCAGGCAATTTAATTTGGTCAAATCAATCTTGTATACAGGGCTCCAGGGTTTGCTTCAGAACCGATAGGGTGAGTAATAGTTGTCTTGGCAGGGGGTGGGAAGGGAAGCAGGGCAGGTTTCTCAGCATGAAGGGTAAAGCTCAGAGTTTATACTGTTTACACTTTCACCTCCAGTATGCTTTGGTCCTTTTCCATTGTCAGAAATCTTGTACTCCTCTTAGGTAGGACTGTCAGCAATGCATGTTACTGCACGAATAGGAAACTATTGAATATGTCACTTTTGATTGTGGTTTTGTCCAGAATAATTTGTATCACTCCCAGTCATTCTCCTGTCTTTACCCAGGATCTGTTTACTTGTTGGAAAGGTGTACGAAGCATTATATATTTACAAAGTTCTCCCAGTGATGCAAGAAATTAATAAATATAAAGGCCACTTCAGAAGCTCCCTTTGAAGACTACATACCACAACCAGATCCAGATAGTGGCTGGAGAGTTTGAAGGCTGAAATATAAAAGATTATCAAAGAAGTCAGTTCTAATGCCTCGTGATTTACATGCAGAGTTCCCTCGTGTTCCTTAGACACCAGCTAGGCCAAGGCACTAAGTGTTTTTTTGTCTGAGCTACTGAACTCTTCACTGAACTTTTAAGACCAAATAAAACTGTAGGCACGAGCCTATACTAAAAAAATTAACCACTGATGAGACTGAGTGTGTCTAGTGTGGACGCTGCATGTGGGTTTTACATTTTTGTTCAGCATTTTTCTTTCAAGCAGTTAGTTACCTTATCTCACGTTGTTGTTCTTGCATTGCAGTACCATTCAGAAGTACTGGGTTCTGGGAAGCTTTTAAGAAGAAGCTGAAATTCTATAAAAGTTGAGGGGGGAAAATGCAAAATAACGCTCGCTCCCACAAGTCCATAGGAAAATTCTTGCAGACATTTTAGTATTTTTGTTTCCTCTGAAAAAGAGCCTTGTTTAAAAATTAAGCTTTTTTAGAAGCTTCTGAGTTGATTTTTATTTTTTTTATCCTCCCAGCAACCTTCCAGTCTATGCATTGCAGTACATTCCTCTGTGAATTGTTTCATTCTTAATAAACTGATTTGGGGATACATTTGACCACAGCCCTCAAAAAACCTATGCCAAGGTATTACTCTTTCTTTCTGCTATTCAGTAAAAATGCATCCAAGACTTCAGAAAATTTAACAGTATATTCTCTGCTAAGCTGTTAAGCAGTTAACTTTGTCTTGTTTGAAACAGGGTCCCGGTTTGCCCTTACGTGTCAGACCACACCTGACAAGTTATAAATTTGATGATTCATAAAGTGTGGTTAACTGGGTGTTGGGAATATCTAAGGAAGCTAATCCTGTTTGATAGAGAAAACAATGGTAGTCTTCAGCTAACAAAGCAAAAATATGCTCACTGTGAAAGGTAAATGTTTAATAGAAACCTCATCTCCATTTACGTAAATGCCAGTGTTTTGAAAGGTATTTTCTTTTTCTGCTGTTACCTAATAGGAAAAAAAAAATGCACAGTTCTGTACTTGAGCACTCCTAGCTCATTTTCCTTTGCAGTTCCTAACTTCAAATATTCAATATGTCATTTAATAAATACATTTTGGATTCTTTTATATGCCATTTGTAGTTTCAATGTTGTTTTCAAGCTTTCTTTCCTGCCCAGATTGTAGGGAGATTTGGAGGAGGAAAGGGTTGGTTTTCGTTTGTTCTTAATGAGGGATTTAATGTATTTCTTAATGAAACAGTTTTAATGCATTAAAATATGACCAAAGGCTCTCTTGCAAGCCTTTACTTGTTCACTGAAGTTAAAGGCTTATTTATATGAATGTTTCATGATCAGTCTTCTGATTGATGCTTTTTAAAGTTTTTGTACAAATTGTATTTAAAGTAGCAATTTAAATGTTTCTGTACACTGTTAGTACATCACCACATGCAGCAAAACCACAAGACCCTGAGATACTCAAATATCTCTAAATAAAACAAGCCACAGGGTCACAGATAAATAGATGCAAATACGGGGGGGTGGGAATTGCAAGGTGCTTGAAGTCTGTCTACTGTATAAATATCTAAGATACCAAATAGGTAAGGCTGTAGCAACAGTGAAAGAAAACATAAGCAAAGCCAGTTACTTCAGTCCATAAATGAAGGTTACGGCATGCAGATCCTCTTTGCTCTTGGACAGAACCCAGCAATGGAGACAGAGGGCTGTTTAACAACTGCCTTTGCAGCATCTGTAGCTGCCTGTTCCTTTAACTGGTGGTTAATCCAGAAAATGGAGATTTACTGCGTGTGCTTTTCTGTTGTCCTGGAATGAAACACTTTATTGCAAATATGTGAAGTTTTATATAAGCTGCGTTAGGTTTGGTGTGAAAATTGTAACTTAAAATGTGTGTGGCGCGGGTTGGTTGTGGTTCAGATCTTTTATCTATGTTGCTCTGACATACTGTTTTTGAGTCCTGTTTGCAAACTACCGAAGGATGATTGTTCCTTGCTAATTACCCTTACTGAAGTAACAGGAGGACTAGGCGATGTGGTGATAAGCCTAAGTCAGAATGAGCTGTAGTGATGTTCATGAGACAGAATTACTGTAGCGAGACAGCCAAAAAAGGCCAGACAGAAGAAAAGTGAGCTGCTGCTTGAAGCACTGCAAATGAGGGGCAAATATTTGAAATACAGACGCATAGTGAAAGGGAGAAACTCAAGAGATGGTAATGCTAAAGAAGGCCTGTGAGTGATAGCAGGTAGTAAGTTAGTTGCTAAGTTACGAGGCAATTTTGGACAGCAGCTATGTAGGCAAGGATGGCTTAACGGGTCTGTGCCCATGTTCAGAGATTATATGGAAACACTATGTCAGCGTCAAATCCTACATCATCGCACGCGGAGTACAGTGATTCTGTTGCTGGGAAAGGTATCTGTGCTGCCAGAGAAAGGAGCTGCCTTGCTTTTTGCTCCACGTAGGGCTGGGGGAGGGGGGAGTGCCAGCCTTTGTGCCTCGCTCTGTCCCACACTCAGATGAGTCCTCCAAATTCCCGCTCCTACTGGGATAATTATATAGGGAAATCGAGCTTTTAAAAGCAGAGAGGTAGTTCCTGCCTATTTTTCATAGCCCTTCCTACCAGGGCTGCAAGCACTGAAAAATTCTGCCCTCTCAGAAGAGATCCCAGCCTGCCCAAGGATAGGAAACAATGGCCCTTGGCATAATCTTTTCTGCAGTGGGGATGAAATAGGACTGTTGAATGATAAAAAGAGACTCTAATCGTTTGCTGGGATCCCGAGGGCTGAAGGGCTTTTCTCCCAGAATGGATTCTAGCTTTTCCAAAGACAAAGAATGGTGAATTCAGTAATGAGTCCCTAGCTAGTCAGCATAATAGATTCGCTCTATTTAAACCTTGTCCCGAGAGACATTTATGCGGGTTGCCTTTTCTTATTTGTGGTCTCTGCTACCATAGAGCTGAGATCGATGAAACTGCTCATCAAATCTGTAACTAGCATGTATGATGGAGGTTGATAAATATGGCTAAATACAGTTAGGTATTACGTGGACTTTATTTCTTGCAGCAGACTGACATAAGCTGTTGCCAGAATCTGGATTTCATTCTTTTTGGTATGTGATCAATGTTAGTCAACTTAAGAAGCCACATTTGATCTATATGAC
>NW_010536531.1:0-27577 GCF_000687285.1 Phaethon lepturus | reverse complement strand
CTTTCCCTAGTAACGTCCAATTTAATTTACCATGGATTGCTACCTCCAGTAGTATGGGGGGCTTTTCAAATAATATAAAGGAAAGAATACTTGGAGATATAAAAGGAAAATAGCATGAAAAGTAGTACAGTTTTACTAAGGGTAGATTGCGCCAGACTAATTTGGCAGTTTTCTTTGGTAATAACTGAATAACAGACTTTGTAGACAACAGAAACGCAATAGATCTAATAGATCTTGACTTCAGGTTCCACATAATCTAGCTTGAAGCAGATACAAAGATAATGCTCTTAAGAAGTATCCTCATGATGGTAAGACAAAAAGTTCTGTTCAAGAAAGTGTTCAAGAAAGACCAATTCAAACTGTAAGTGTTCTGGAGAAGGGCTACTAGGATGTTCAGAAACATGATTTATTTAGCCTAACAAATGAAAATTGAAGCTAAGCTAACTCTGGGCATGCTCTCAAGGGTACTATGTTAGTAGCAAACACAAGAAAAAGGAAAGAATTATTTAAGGTGAAGGACACAGACTTGCCATAAGTACACCTAGGACGGAAATTATAAATATGTTCCTGACCACCAGGGAATTTAGGATTTGGAATAGTGGTCCAATAGAAGCAGCCAGCAGAAATCTGGTTGGAAGACTAGCATGAACCAACATGGTCACATTATACTGTGTGGTGCTTATGTTAGCAAAGACAGGACTCCATAGGGAACTTACCTCGGTTGTAGGTTTATAAAAACACTGGAGGGAAATGCTTTTTATTTTTTGACTAGCTTACAGAGTTGCGACTACAACATTATATCTATTGGTTCAAGTGTCAGGACTATGTCAGCATTTTTTTACAGTAATTTCAGTAGATCAAACCCCATGTCATTCCCTAGTGTTCAATGAGTATGAAAAATGTGATTTTTAAAGGGGGGGGTGTTGTCTTCTAGAGATAACTTACTGTAAAACTCGAGACAGCACTAGTGGGCTACTCCCTTCAAAATGGCATGAGTTTGAAAGGGGAAACATCTAGATTCTAAAGTGCACTAAGCCTTACTTTCATCTTGAAATAATCTTCTAAATTTCTTTAAAAATATTTTTAATATATGTGAACATTTAGTTGTAGCTAAAGATAATTTACACTTCAGTTATCCTCCCTTCCTGCTAGGTCCTCAGCAGATGAACAATCCCAGGAAGAGTCTTTAGCCTAGGTACTCTCTACCTCACTACGCCTTGACGGATATTCTGTCCTGCTCTCGGAAGTCCAAAGGTGAAAAAGGGTAAGTGTATATATGTATATGTATGTGTGTCTGCTCACGTGCAGGGAGGGCAAGGAAGGACACATCTGCCCTGTTTTACATTCACTGTGCCCAGCCCTAGTGTTTATACACACAGTTACGTCTGTACGCACAGTCCTGGTATGAACAAAGGAGTTCCTCATGCTGCTACGAAAGCTGTTTCTTAGAGTGCCAAAATCCTAGGCCCATAAGCAATGTGGTTGTTTTACAGTCTTCTCATCTTCCCTCTATGATCTGCACCTTCCTTGCCCCACTCAGCCCCAAACTGCAAAAGCCAACTCATTTCACCAGAGCTTTAGCGCCTTGCTCCCCTTCAGTCTGGGCACCTCCCAGAGCTACCTCTGCTGCTTCTCACCGTCCTGGTCCTGCAAGACCTCTTGCTGGAGATCTGGAGCAGTAATTCAACAGCTGACCTCAGCCCAAATGAGACTCATAGGAAATTGCAGCTGTTTTGAGGAGAAACAGACAAAATGGAAGCCTTTCCTGGTATCTTGATGGCACAAGTAACCTCTGCTCCTTTACCATTCACCAATTCCAACTGCTGGTCATCATCCAGTTCTCAGATGTTGCAACGCTGCACTGCAAGCCTCTGTTTTCTTGTGCTTTGTTCTGTAGCCCCACACTGCTGGCAACGCCATGTTTGGCCTTAGGTGAAATGACACACATCTGCTGTTCCTGAAGTGCTGTTATCCTGCCCTCCTCAGCCAACTGAAGAGTTGCTCTAGCTGAGATGTTAAGGTGTGATGGGGAGAGGAAATTAAGTCATTTGGGAGGTGCAAGTTTTCAGCTTGCCTGTCCTCAGTTATTTACTACTTTGTTTAGGTTTCCTGGGGAGAAACAGATAAGGTCCTTTAAAGAAGGTTTTTAATTGGCAGCTTGGTAAAGTGGCAGTGGGAGTGTGTATTGAAGAAACTGGAATAAACAACAAAACCAAAAAAACCCATAAGGTCATGATTCAAGCAAATATGCCGGAGGGAGCACTTGGAGCAGTTGACATTTATTGCTCAATGTAGTCTAAAGTCCGGGCAGCGTGGGGATGCAGTCCAATGGAGCTCTGCTAAAGCTGGGAATGGAGAGGTGCACAGGGAGCAGACCACAGAGGAGGCAACGTGTTTTCCTTTTGAAAGGGGCAGTAATGGTTGTGCAGTAGTCGGGAAGTATTTAGCCATATAAAAGGTCTCCATGTTAGCAGCAACAATGGAAGCTTTTGCACATTTCTTTATTAGAAAAATAAATCAGACATTAACTTCTAGTGTGGGATAGCAGGTCAGTCACCATTTCTTACACAAACCATTGCAGCTGAAAATGACTGTGGAAAAACTTCCTAATTAGCCCTGTTGTTGTTTTTGTTTTTTAAGAAGAGAAAAGTAGCTGAACTTCTGAATCAAGTTTCCTGTGGAAACAAAGCTTACACAATCAGTGTTTGTCCTGTACCTAATAATTTTTGTAACCCTTTGGCAAATCAGATTTTTGACTAAAGTTGAAAGAGTGATAATGTTAGACATAATTTTTTTTTAAACATTTCATGAAATCTGGCAGCAGGATAAGGGACAGAGAGTCAGGTTACTGCCTTGACTTAAGAAAAGGCAAGAGGAACTCAGCCATTATATGTTGCTTGCCAGCCAGCTGGCCTGTCAGCACACACGTGCCGACAGTGCATGTTTTTATAGCTCCAGACTAGTCCCAGAGTTTGTTGTCTCTTGGTAGTGACAGTGTCATCAGAAGCATGAGGAGAGCTGGGATTGTTGTGGTGAAGGAGAAAGAGATGTGGGACAAAGGACACAAATCCATAGGAAATCAGGCTTCGTTAGTTCTGCTGCTCAGGAACAACATGTTTGTCTAACAATAGCTTTCTGCCTGAGCACATACGTCAGAACCAGATTAGATTTCTATTTGCATACCTCCTTACCTTTCTCAGGAATGTCTCCGGCATAAAACTTCTCAATTTCTCTTTCTTCCTTAAGGCATGGTCTCTCCTGGAGAGTAACTGTAAAAGCTGCATCTTATTTCTTAATAGATTTATTACTTTGTTTACTTAAAGTCAGATGAACTGGGTTTAATAACAACATCAAATGTTTTCTGCTTTTTTTAATCCTCTTGGCTCTTCAGAAACAGCATAACAGAGAGAGAGCAAATGAGCTGGATGCAATTCCATGTTGTGCGCACACGCTGAGAGCAGAACCTGAAGACAGTATTGTTTTGTGATGTAAACAAGGCATAAATTTATCCTACAGAACCCTTGTAGCCAATGATCTGAGGGGGAAAAAAATCCAGTGAATTTCTGAAGCATAGGATGAGCCTGCAGCACTGACAGGAAGAACAGGATTTTTTTGTTTTCTTGTAAACGGAGCACATTTTATATGTACTTGTTGAAATAATAAGCATAAAAAAAAAAACCAACCACAAGAAAACTTTTACAGCCACTGTTCAAAAGAATGCTGTAGTATCCAAGGGAGTTTTTAATCTGCAGGGAGAGAGAATAGGGGCTGTGCTCTTCTTTTTGTCTTATGTAGTCTAAAGTCTGTATTGTGCTCGTTATAATGATATCAGTGCTTCTAAATTAAAGTACCAATGCCCAGATTCTATGGGGATGTGTGTCACAGAAATGCACGTGCTAGTAATTAAAACAGAGTTTTCAAATATTGCTTCAGATTCAGACAAGAACCTTTTAAATGCAGTTGTGTAATTAAAAAAAGGAAGCTAGAGACAAACTGAGGGGCAGCATTAATACATGACACAGCCACTGACACAACATAAGACCTTGCATGCTGTTGTTGCCGCTAGACACACCGAAGAAAAGAAGTGTTTTCAAATACTAGGTAGCATTTCAGAAGCTCAACCTTTATGGAAGTCCATCCAAACCCTAGCTGAATGTTCCCACTGCTAACCACTTTGAACATTCATTCCAAAGAATAACTAATAATGTCAAAAGAAAATGAGAAATGATTACAATTAAACAGATATTACTTTATTAGATCCTACCACTGGGCTACTCAGTATCCAGCCATTAGTATTGTGCCTTTTCAGGGGCAAGTATTTGATGCTTCAAGGGGGAAAAAAAAAAAAAGGCATAAAGAGCCAACTAAGCTGCGCTGCACTTTGTGGTGATAGGGGATAGTCCTTCCTGATCCCCCCATGGACAACAGGTTTGTGAAAAGAAATACAGAGCAGTTACCCTAATCACAGTCTTAGCAAATGCGATTAATGATCAAACAGTTTTCCAACAGTTTGGCAAATCCTATCTTAGTGTTATTTACCTTGAATTATTCCCACAGCAATAAGCTGTGTAAGTTGACGAAATGTGAATACAAAAAACACTACCTTTTGTGTCCCAGGGGTGCTATAACTTGATTATATCCAACCTACTCTTTAGCAGCTGACCTAATTTTTTCTCTTGTTATAATTTTAGAAGGAAGTTTTTACAGACTCTTTTTACACGATATAGATTAATACTCCAAGGTATCTTGGACAAAAAAGGACATGAAAAATAGTCTTTTGTCCCTGGTACATTGTTGGTTTTAATTCAGTTGGGTGTGTCTGGTGGAGAAATAGAGGAGCCTAATTTTAAGATTTTCTGATTTTGTTCACCTTGCATTTATGTGTTCTGAGGCTAAAACAAAGCTTGTGTTGCACACGTACAGCACCTAATGAATTAGCTCCAGTCATCAGCTTAACTGCTAGGAAATTTTACACTGGGTCGAACCTAACAAATTGGTACACTTACAGTGTAGCAGCTCAGATCTACTTTCAAAACAAACACTCAAATGTGTCATTAAAAAGCTAAAATACACCCACTGGCAAGGCCTGCATCCCAATAAGGTGGCCACATGAGTCCTAGGCTGAGTCAAGGGGATCCTGCTAAAAGCAACACTTTGCACAGTGCAGTGGCAAAGGGGATGGAATTTGTCTCTCACAATTTTTGCAGTTACTTGCTATAGTCTGTCGATGTTTGCTCAGTCACACCTAGTCAAACTGGTTTACGTTGTCTCCTGCCTCGTCATTTGTAATAATCCTTTCTTCTTTTTCTTTTCTTTTCTTTTTTTTTTTTTAAACTTGCTGATGCTCACAGTTGTGTTAGAATTGTTATTAGAATGTATCAAGGTGGAAAAAATAGAGTGGGCTTCAGAGGCCTTGTTTGGAGCTCAGATTTAACTGCTTAAAATCACTTGCTTGTGGTATATGTTCATTTAAGCAATTAATACATATGACTGAGTGTAGCCCAGTGCTTCAGAGTCTTCCCAGCCCTCCCCTATGTGGTTCAAGTAACTATGTTTTTCTGTCATGGTACATGCCTAGTGAGAAATGGGAAAGTGGTTTTTGAACAGCATGAGCTGAAATTTTTTCCCCTTGCTCACAAGGGGAAAAAGTCTGGCTTGCAGCAATTTTTAATCCAGGAATGTAAACTCTGAGGAGATGAAGTCTCTTGAATAGCTGTCACAGCAGTCCTAATTGAGAGTAAAGCATTCTGGGACTAAATAAATGGCACACCAGAGAGAGAAGGAGATCTGGAAGGAGCTTGCTGAAACTGTGGATGAGTAACCTAGGTTATTGTGCTAATGAGATTATGTTTTGCTTTGAGATCTACTCCTGCAGAGAGGGACTGAGTCACTTTGTCTTGGCCTGTGTCATGGGGAGGGGGAGGCTACGATTTGTTTTTAATGACCAAAATAGCTGCCAGGGCGTGCCTTGATTCCCTGCCCTCCCCCTCACAGTTATCCCGGAGAGTTACAGGGAACTTTTGCTTTTAGCCTCCTCCATGCTCCCTGCCGCTGTTCTCCAGCCAAGGCTCTCCAGACCTCCCACACCTCCAGGCAGCGCCCCACACGCCCTCCAGGCCTTTTAGCTTCTCCACTGATGTTTGGCGAGATTGCTTTTCCCCCTGGGGTCCAGCCTGGGATGTGGCTGACAGCAGGAGCCCCCCCCACACCTCCCACCCCACGTTCTCTGGGCTGGAGCTTCCCTCCCCACATCTGGGGCCTCGCAGAGCCCTCTGGTACAGGGGAGCCTCTCTGCGCTGCCAGGAGCCCCCTCTTCCAGGGACCGTGGCTTTCTTCTCCCTGCAGGCATTGCAATGCTATCGGCACCTGCTGAGGTGGCGTTTGATTTCCCTGTTCTACCTTTGAGCACCAAGTAGAGCATTTCATATCTATGAAAATGTGTATATTGTATATCCTGTTACAGTGATATGACATACAATTGGAATAGGCTGGTGTAAGTCCCTTTTATACAGCTTATCAGGCTCCCCTAATAGGGAATTCATGGTGTTTTAATTATATTGATGTAGTTGCAGCAATACATAGTTCTCTGTGTAAAAATAGGATAAGGAAAATCCCCTAGGTAAGAGAAATTTTGCTGGCCCTTTTTAGAAAAACTTTAACTGCATAACTTTTGTTTCAGGTATCCTGCTACTCTCCGTACATGAGAGAAGCTCTTGTTTATAATGGGGGTTGACTAGCCATTTGACAAGTAAGCATGTTTACTCATAAAGCAACCTATCTAGCTCCATGTGTGACTAAACTGAGTAACAACATAATGATATTTCTGTAACTCAAGCCTTCTCTGCTGCGCCTCTTTCCTTGCGTAGGTTTGTTTTATTCTCTCCCGTCTGTCATGTCCATCATTCAGACTCTGTGCTCTGATAGCACAAAGCGCAGTGCCCATGGTGGTGTTTGATCGCAGATACGTTCTGTATTGATACATTTTACAGCTCACTTGTTCTGCTCAAAACTCAGAGGTGATACTGATTTAAAAATTTGAAGGAGAGAAAACTCATCTTCAGGTGTATCCAAGCTTGTATTCAGCCTTACTCATTGCTTTGGGTATTAGGCAGAAGTGTCACTAGAGTTTTTCTGGGACTTGTTATTCCCCAAAAATATGAGCACTTATATTATGGTAGAGGTGGCAGAGCTACATCTACAGAGTATCAGGCTCTAGGGCTCCAAACTTGCAAAATTACTTTGTTTAGATTGGCATTAACAGAGCTACATACAACAGCACTGTTCAGAGGACGAAGCCCTAAATTAGAAAGCGCTAGTCACAAATTCAAACAGACTATGGAATTGCTGGACTGGGCAAAAAAAGCTGTTAGCCTGGTAAGTCAGTCTCATTCATTTTCTTATTTTCTCAGTGCAGTGCAACCACAATTTCTATCCCACATATTGTTCTTAAAAATATTTTAACATTTGTTTCAATGCACTCCAGGCAGTTAATAGATTCTTTTCTATATTCCTGATTGATTGACTTTCATCAACCCCTGTTTATTTGTTCATTTTACTTTTTAATCCTTCAGTGGGGAAAAAACCCCCAACCACTAAAGGCATTTTTTCAGTATTATCAAATTGTTCCTTAATCACTGTTGGGCATTTTTCCTTTCTTTTATGCTGGTAAATTAGGAGTTAACTCCAGTTTCCTAGCTAGTTTCTTCAAGTTTACCTGAAAGGGGCAGGGTGGAGGGGGAAGATAGCTTGCCCAAGTTTTATGATTTGTATTATGACTATTGAGGCAGAATGAAAAGAAGTATGAAACAGGGAGTGTCAACAAATTTCACAAGGATTAATGTTTGCATCACTGATAAAGCAGAAGAAGAAACACATGGCATGATAAGAAGTAAAAGTGATCAGAAGAGGGTGTGACTGTGAAGGATGAAGAAAATTAAAAGTTGAGTGATGGTAAAAGAGGGTGTCAGGGGAGGCATTTAAACATCTTGCCCATGAGAAAATGGGCAATAATTGTATTGACTTTTGGTTTGTGATAGGGGAGGGAAGGGGCAATTACAGATATCTCCAATATGGATATAGGGGAGATGAAAAGGGAGGGAATGTGCAAGAGTGCTGTGACTTTGAGATAAAAGGTTGTAAAGCTTGAACATGGTCTGGCTGCCTTGGGGTAGGACTGGCTTTGATTAGTCCAAGCAACAGGGTAGGACAAAAGGAAGGACAGTGCTTATAAACAGAGTAGAGGGATTGGAGTAGAACTTCAGGAGGCCTCTCAGAAGTTCGTCAGCAGCAGCCATGTGAAAGTCGGATTGGCAAAGACACTTCCCCAAGAAGATATAGTGGCTATAATGTAGGACTGGATGGATGAAGAGACTAAGATAAATGTACTTGTCACTGATGCAGAATGCTGCCAATGTAACTGGGTGCTGATCCACAGGGAGAGGCAGAAGAGAGAAAGCCTGCTGAGATTTCCATGGCAAATGGGAATGGAAAAGGAAGCCTCAGCTGTCAAAAAGGAGAAGTGAGGATGGAGTTGCGAAAGCCAAGGAGAGAAAGTGTTGAGAGGAAAGATAAGGTTGGCAGGGAGATGACAAAAGTAAGAGACAGGGATCAGTGAAGATATAAATACAGACAACATCATTTAAGGAAGCAGAAGTCACGAGAGCAATTTCAGTGGTGCAATGAGAGCAGATAGCAGAATGTCAGAAATGCAAGACAGAATAGAAAAGAGGCGTGGAAGTATTTGCTGTACATGAGTTGTGGTATTAGTCTCCGTGAGAAATGAACCAAGGAAATGTTGTGAATATTGAGAATAAGTGTGCATGCTACAGGAAAGTTAGTGGAGGCTCTGAAACATGGGAGGAACACGAGAGAGAGAGAGAAGTGTTAAGAGCGTGTGAAAGAGGAGTTGTGTGAGTCAATATCTTTAGGAATTGGTCTGTGCAGTCTTGCACTGTAAAAGGGAGAAGTCATAGGAGAAGGCTTGCCAGAATGGGTAGGGAAGATGTTTTCAGAGACTTTTCTTTCCACTGTCTGAGACCTGATGGATGTACACACATCCATTAGTGTCAAAACCGGTTTTCAGACAAATCGGCAAGATGGAAGGCAAGAATTAACCATAAGGAGAGTTAAGGGAAAGGCGGGAAAGATTTTGGTTGAGGAATATAGAACTATCTAATTAGCCTAACTGGCATCACCATTTCCTAAAGCATCACCAATTCTCAGTATCCACTGTACTGAAAGTCTGTGTAATGAAAAGTGGGATTCAGGTCACTTGACAGACAGGCAGATGTACCTGCTGGCTCCTAAGCTTATGCCTGCATCTCTTCTGTCAAAGATGAGGAGGAGGGAAAGAAAAACCAGTTTTCAAAGTCAGGGTCAGCAGAGACAAGCACATCATTTGCATTTTGCTTTATTAATGTGGGTTAGCTCAGCAGGTGAAGTCTAGCATACTGATAAATTATTTTGTAATGAGAAAAATAGGGTCAGTGACTGCAAATCATTTTTCCCCCCTCAAGTAAATGAGGCAGTGTTGGTGGGGGGAGCTGGTGGGGGTTGTATTTCATTTCAGTCAGGAGATACAGATGTAGTCTGGTCCAAAAGGGCTCTGAATATCTCACCAAGGAAAATTATGATGAAAAAGAGGTGAAGCTATCCCTATGGTTATCACACAGTCCTGCTCCTAGGTGGTAATGGTTAGCTCCTGCTGTATTGGGTGCACGTGTTCTCCCACTGCGTTTAATCTGAGCAGCTCACAGAGCTGGCTCTATCCCTGGTTTCTTGCACAGAAACCCTCTGTTACCCCTCTGTGGAAATGAGACTTTTTACAGCTTGGCTCCTATAATCTCCCAAAACATAATTGCTCCTCCCTTTACCCCACACTCATTAGCTCAAGCACAGGTTTTGTCCCTCCCTTCCTGTAAAGTAACACTGAGTTACTGAGTACAGAGCATCTCTTCACAGACATGTGGTTGTGGAAGCAATTGGCCACATGTGTTTGAGGAGTGCTAGCACTGATCATGCCCTGCTGAGGCAGCTCAAGGAATACACAATTCTGTGCAAAATAATCCCAACCTATGTGTTTTTCCTTGCCTGAGTCATCTAAGCTTTCTTTGGGCTTGGGTCAGAGAATCTGAAGTCGTCTGCTCTCCTCCAAGTCATAGGAAACTTCTTCTCTTGTTGTGAGTTGGATCTCACTGCTAAACCGACATGTTATGAAAGGAGGATTGTCTTTTCTGTGCCCCTGCTCAAGCTTTCTGTGCCTCTGAGCGCACCCCCAGCCTTCAGGCCCACGGTGGGATTAGACAGCTCATCTCACCTGATCCAATAATTACTCTGTGCCAAAGGGGCGATCCCACTCCACCTCCTCCCTAGCCGTGTACCCCAGCAGCTTCCCTTCCTGTGGCCCTGGAGCTCATCTTGTCTCACAGCAAGGATTTTGAGGGGCCTAAACTAGTAGAAAACTAACTCTGCCAAAAATGGTGAGCAGTATTTTTGCTCGATTAGCTAGGTTGAGCCATCCTGCCACAGGAGCACAGCCGGGAGGGGGGGCGGGCAGGAGTGCCCCATTTGGTGTCAGAGAGCTGTTACAGAGGCTTGGCTGCATCATCATGTCATACCCCCCCAGCATTGAAGAATCTATGCTCAATGCTGGTCCGTGCTCCGCATCTGAGAAAATTCTTCTATTCCTCGCTCCTGACATCAGGCAAACTCGGCAGGACTGATTCAGCTTCCAGCTATCTGACTTTCCAAAGATGCTCCCATTCAAAACGGGAACAATTGAGTTTTAGTAAATCTCTGGCGTGTGACACGGGCCTGACAGTTCAGCTCTGCATCCACCGAGACATTCAGTAACTCAGCAATTTCTTACCTTAAATCAGAATGCAAAAATTACAGGCAGGCACACTCCCCAGCTGGTCACAGTTAGGCATGATGAAGCACCTACACATTGCCCCAGAGCATGTGTTACTTTTTTCCTGATTATATTGGCTCTGATACCAGAACCACAAGACAGGGAAAAGCGGGTACTGAATTGAGATGAGTTTATGCCTATTTTCTTTTGAGACTGACATAAGTTTCAGTTTCCAGCACAATTATTAAAATGGCAATACGTAAGCTATGCCATATTTTGCGTTCCGATTTATTGGTGTAAATTAAGTGAGGTTTTTTTATCCTTTGAACAAAGTTCCCTCAGAAAATTTTTGGCATTCTCTACTCTGGCTTGCAGTGACCTTACATTAATGTATTTTTTGTGTGTGTCTGTGTGTCTTCCTTTTTTTCTTTTCCTTCATGCTTTATCTGTTGGCACAGAGCTAAAGGCAAATTTCAGCAACCTGTTCGCAGGGCTAAACATCCAGCCTACTGTCTTTTAACTGTTATTTTTTTAATTTTGTGGATCCTGGCACTCAAATCTCAGACGAGAGAAGTTAAAAGCAGGGCAGCATTGCACACTCTAGTCTTTTGCCACATATTTATATCCTGCATTTTACTTAGATCCAACATACATCTAAGATAGAAAACCTGATAGAATATTTGAGAAATAAGAACAACTATTTTGTCTGGTAATTAAAAACTAGTTTGTCAAACTAAAGGCATTCTATTGTGTTGGCATATATCCTAGTACTATAATACCTGCAACACATAACACAGCTACTTCTGTAATCCTTTGATTTGTTTTTGCCTAAACTTTAAATAGTACAATAAAATCTTCTAGGTAAATAAATGTGCATATAGAAATCTTGCATTTTTACATAGGTTTCTAAACGTAGCACTGTATGTTCATTTTGAAAGGAAAATACACAACTGTTCTTTAATTGCCACCTTTCAGTTCTGTTTGTTTACTTAGAAAGATATTCATATCTCTAAAGAAAGGAGCCGCCTCCCCCTCCTCTTCAGGGAAGTCATGCCATCACTATGTCCCACAGGAAACCTTGGGCTACAGGGCCTTTGCAGCATGGTGGATTGGATACATTTCAGACCAATACAGAAATTTGTTCAGTGACTAATTGTACATGACTAAATATGTTTTGTTGTGGGTTTTTTTTTTTTCATAGGAAGATAGAGATGTTTAAATAGCGGTCTGCAGAGGAATTGCTGCACACCTCACTGCCTCTGGCCACCTCAGTTGGTGCTATGCTGATGTGGTCAAGAGGCAAAAAAATGAAAAGTGACTTAAAGTGACTTCTACTCTCTCGCTTGCAGGAGGGCCTGTGCTCACTGCAGCAGCGCAGACAGCTTTGAATGAATCACAGGATTCCAAGAATTAGCGACAAACCTCATCACGTGGGCAAGCCACAGCACAGGAGCTGCCAGAACAATGTGGTGAATAAGGAGGATGATGTGATCCCTGGGTGTAGAATACCTTCCGTAGGAGTAAAGAGGTGATATTACGGTAACAATAAGGGAATAGTTTGTCTGTTCTGGGACCCACGCTTGAGAAAAATCATGTTGACAATTTAGGCTTCACAAAGGAGCAATAAGAGTTTCATGATATCTAAGCAAAGCTGATTTATGGTAAGAGACTTACGATCAGTCTTTTTAGTTTAGTGAAAAGAAGACTAAGAGGGAACCTGACGATGAACAGTAGGCTGTGCAGGTTCTTAACTGCAAGGGGCTCTGTTATTCTATGGACAAAGACATAGCCACATGCTGTGGCAGCAGGTGAAAGCTAGAAATAAGGTGGATAAAGTAGTTCACAGTAAATATCAATTAACTTCATCACAGTATTGTGCTTGGATCATATTCTGACTTAACAGCCACAAGAGCCCTTTTAATTACTCTGGCAAAGGTGGCATGAAATGTTTACATGAATAATTGAGATTATATGCTATGTAAATAGGGCCAAATGCAACTACCTGAGCTCAGAGAACTCGAAAGGGCTGACTGGGACACCTGCATTTGAATAGCTCTTAAGGGAGGATTGTGCAAATCAAGGACTCTTGCTGCTGGTTATGGCCTTCCCAGAAGCATGATTGTCCCATATTCCTTCCCGTGCCATCTCTGCCATGTTAGCCTGTAAACCAATATGTCATTCATCTTCAAATTCCTCCTCAGGGATGGATTCAGGGGTCATACATGTATTCAGGGAAAACTACTCCTATGCTTCTCTCCTATTAAAATCAGTGAGTTTTCAGGCTGATAAACTTCAGTTTTCTCAGAATGCAGCGAAGTAGCGTACTGATTGTGTCTAGGTAAAGAGCCAGTAGGGATCTTTCTTTCATTTCTTTGATTTCACACCAGTTTATTTCACGTTGTCTATTTAAGACGCTAAGTGCTTTAAAGCGCAAACTGTCATTTCTGTGGTTTAGCACAGCTGAAGCCTGTCTTGATTGGGAGTTCTAGATGCAACTTGAATGCAGATGATAGAAATTTATAATAGGGTGAATTAATGCATAAGTCTCCTGCGCTGCATAGTTTGACGTCGGTGCTGCTTTATCACTGCAAGCATTTACAAAAGCTATGTCTTTCTGAGAACTCATCAAATGCTGTTGTAGAAGGATTTTGTTCTTTGTCTCATAGCAGATATTTCCAGAACTGGACTGTTTCTTCTCCATGATCATCGCAAGTTAAGACCACATGCCTCTCTTGTGCTTAAAGAAGGGCAAAAGAAATCAACATTTGCTAAACAGAAACTAATCTGAATCTAGCTAAGGGCTGAAATAAAAAATTAGAAAAAGACTTCTAGCATACACAGGCAGTCTCTAGGTCCTTGGGTAACTGCCTGCTCTCAGCTCTCTGTACATAGCTCGAGTTGCTAGCAGATCCTGGTTGAAATTCAAATCAGTTTCAGCATTGCTGCTGTCTCTTCTAATTGACTCTGTCGATACACTCAGCTAGTGGGAGGGACAGACGAACAAAGCAGGCAGAAAGGACCAAATGATTTCTAACACATTCTAGGCTATTCAGCAAAACATTATGGACGTGGGGGCCTGACACTGCACAAGCAATGGGAATTCCCCATGCCCTGCCACAGAGCACTCTGCCAGAAAACCGAGAGCAATTTTTTGGTTTGTTTTTAACGTCAGAAGCATCAGGCCCAGACAGCGGTTGAAAACCACAGCTCAGTTGACGATGAGCGCTGTGCAGCAGCGGAAGCGCGTAGAAAAATTCTGGCTGACTCATACATAATTCATCTGGCATTCCGGGGAACGTGCGCACTGAAGCAGGATCCCTGGCACTCCTGCAAAGGAGAGGCCTGCTGCCCTGGCAAGACGTGGGAAGCAACCAGCCCTCTTCCACCCAGGTAACTTCGCAGCCCCCAGGCTCATTGCAGGGCCATCCTGCTGCCTCTGGTCTCCCTGCTGCAGCACAGGGCAGGGGAGCGTAGCCCTGGGAGGCTTAACTTGTGCTTTATGACAATACTGCTGTGGGGAAGGGTCATTGAGGGAGCTGGCCCCACACCCTGGGATAACACGTGCAATGATTTGAGCAATCCATCAATATTCGCATCTTCATACCTGCATGTGTGTGACATAAATTCTGCTTTCAGTGACTCTGCTCTTGGCATACAACCTCCTGCTGGGCTGTGTTTCCAAGGGCTCCTGGTGGAGGTCTGGCCAGATGTTATTAAACCTTAATGATCTGTTCACACAGAACCCAAAAGGTAGGTGTCTGCAACCCAGGGCAAAGTAGTTTTTAAGCCTGACCTTCAGCTTGGAGGTAGCTAAGCAACATATTCCATGTTGGGGGATTTCAGTCACCTGATGAGGTTGCTTTAAAGGTATGACTGGCTTAAAGAGACAAGTAAGAAGTCTTGTGGGCTGTTTGAAAGAAAAACAGAAGAAACAGGATGAATACCAGAGACTATCTGTGACTTGCAGTTGTGTGCAGTAGCCTAAACTCAGAGGAGCTTACCAGAGAATCTTATGGAAAAGAATGGTGACAAGTAGTGAGGAAAAAATAACATAGACAAATGAAAGTAGATGTTAATTACTTTATCTCCATCCATGCATTTCTTCTCCTGCCCAGGGCTGAAAGACCTGACTCCTTACACTGATTTTCTGAAGGGATGAATAAAGTTCAGAGTACTCAAAATACCAGAGCCACAAAGTAAGCTTGTGGGAAATCTGTCTCTCAACCACTCGTCCTGGGACTGTGTGGTCAGCCACGCAGCCTAGGCAGAGCAAAGAGCTGGAGAGCAAGTACACATGGTAGTGCCCAAAGACAAGGGCCTAGGGATGTCCAGCTGGATAGCGGATGCCCCAAGACACCTGTAGATCAAGAGGGCTCTACGCCATAATGCTTGCTGCAGTGGTTAACCTGAATGCTCTATTGGTGAGAGCATGGAATAACTTGATAAAACAAGATTCAGAACTCATTAGCTAGCATGCACAAGTCCAAACCATCAGTTACATTCAGAGTCTGCAAATGTATATCTGTTCTGCTTCCAGAAGCTGTGTTTCACAAAATTACCTTTTCAGGGCTGTAGTCATTGTTGCTACCCTCTCTCATTAAAACAAAACAAAACAAAACAAAAAAAAAAAAAGAAAAAAGGTATGACATAGAAACATAATTTAGAAAATGTAGCATGTTTTAATAATAAAAATTTTGCCTTGCCAAAGGAAAGTTTCTTTACTATATGATGTTTGATCTTACATATACTTCCATCGTTATTTTCTTGCCTTAAATCTAATTACTTCCCAGTATTTCAGTTTGTTATATCTATTTTCATCTCATGTTCTGCCACTGTTCCCAAGAGTACACTCCATTGCACAATTCTCTGTATTATTTATTTTGAAGCAATTTCTGGGATAAAGAATTAGTCCTGGGATTTATCCACAGTTTTGACACTGGCCAGCTGGGTGACTTCTGGCCTAGTCACTGCACCTCTTCACCACTGTTTTCCCAGAAATGAGTGGGGTAATAACCCTTTTTGAAAGCACATGGAGATCTGCAGATTAAGTGCTATATAGTTTATAGACTCTGTTTACAGCAATGATTTCACTGATGTAGTAGACTTATGTACTGAATTTCCCATTTTTTCCTTTTTTTTTTTTAACAGATGAAAACCTGGAGACCAACACCTGTCAAAATGCTTATTAACCTATAACAGAACTGGCAAAAACAGACCATCCGTGAATGTTTCTTTTCCTCAGCCTGTTTAAAACGGCCTCAACAGTAATAGAGGCCAGCTTTTAAACTAGATGTTTGTGACGTGTTTGGAAGACGTACAGTCAGTGCAGACTTTGCTCATTGGTTCTAAATTTTGTTTTCTTAAGGTGGCCTCTGAGGGAACAAATGCAACATTTATTATACCTGTGACTATGTGCACCCTCAGCCCAGCGAGGTAGGGGTGCTGCTTGAATTGCAGCAGCCCCAGGATGTGGTAGGGAAGAAGGGTGTGAATTTGAGAGGAAAGCCTCACTGTGACACTTGCTTTTCGGTCCTGCCTGAGAGTTCACTAAACTCCACACAGAAGGTCTGTTAAGTTAGGAAAGTTTCCTGTAGTCTTTGCTTCTTCAAAAAATACCCAGCAGCCAGATTAAATCTGTCTTGCAGTAACTTTTATGTCATCAGGTAGAGGAGTCTCTAAAGAGATGCAAGCACAATGGCCAAGTAATTATACTAGAGATGCAGGAGTTCATTTTGAAAGATGTTTCCTGTTTCACCTGTATGCATGATTTTTCTCTTAAAAAAAGTAAATTCAAATTGGTACTAAATACATAGCATCAACTATGGGAAAGGTTCTTTCAACTCCATAACGTATATAATCATGATACTGTAGTAATCTTGTACAGTAATCAGTGTGTCTTATCTCTGAAGTTCACATTTGGAATTCAACTATCTATCAAAAAATACCCCCAAAAGGGGGGATTAGTCAGATTACTGCCGGCTTGCTTTTTCTTTATTACCTCATGTTTATTTCCTCAGTTACGCACTGCACAGTTCATGCCTCTTAGTAGTGAACATCTCCATTCCTGTTCACATACGGGGCCCTGGCTGTGATACCTGATACGCTAGGCACCAACATGAAGCTTCATTTACCATCGAGAATCCAAGGGAGTCCAAAATCCTTCTAACGCAAGTGAGATTCAGGACTTTGACTTTTGTTTTAGAGCTGCCAGGCAGAGATTTTTGCAGTATTGGAGTCAATGCTTTGTCCATCATCTGAGCCCCAGTAAACAAAGCCAAACTGTGCAGTGCCCAATAATTTGATGTTTATTTTAAGAGTATCATCTTGCAATGCCAAATTCAAGAATTTGTCTCATGCATCTGATGATATTGTAATACAGCACTGTTGGTCAAATTGTTTTCTTTACTGCTTCATAGTTGTGGGAGGAAAACATGTAAGTGGATCAGAATTGTGCACCACAACAATGAATGTAACTCTCATTTAAAGCACAGGATACGAGATAGAGGAACCAAAGTGGAGCCAGCTGAGCACAGCTGTTCTACCAGGCACTCAAATTCCCCTAGGAGGATTTTATCCAACCCTTCAAACCTAGTTGGGATATTTCTTCCAGTAGAGCTACACCTGTAGCGTAGGCAGGGTGCAGACATTTTACCACAGTCAAACCATATGCAGCTTGGTTACACTTTGCTGCATTCTTGGCAGCACTGAAGGAGCATGAATTAGTGAATTTTTTTCACGTATGTGTTTGTAAAAGGGACAGTACTGGATGTTTGACATCACTGAGGAGCAAAAATAAATATACTGTGGTAATGACCTTCAGGATATGGAAGAGAATGTTGTATCACTTAATGATAAGTGAATAAATAGAATAACCATTCAGGCCTTGTTAATTTGACAATGTCTTTAAATTCAATACTGTAGTAGATACCTGGCCCCTTCCTACCATGCTTTTTAAGTTCTGCACTAAGCATTGGAGGCTAGGTGATATACCTGTACAGTATGTCCTTTCTTCTCAGTTAAAAATTGAAGTTAAAGGTCATTCTTGAACAGGCTCAGAAACTATACAGGTTTTTGATAAAATACAGGGATAATTCTAGTTGTCTACAGCCCTTCCTCCTCCTCCTACCTTCCCCTGCTTTTAGGACTCATATTAAAAGGAAGAAGAGCTGTCTTTCAGGCAGTGTTGATGTCCATCTTCAGTACACCTCTTGAAAAGATATTGCCGGATATGTCATCATTAGCATTCATTTCTTCAGAAACATAGAGAACCCTTGGTTGCCAGAGCCAGAAGACTTCAGCTCAGATAACCATCACTTGGCACTTCTTGCTGGCCAGTTTTTAACTAATGCTTTCACACACATTTATTACTAGCCCTTCATTAATGAGGAATGATTAGTTCCTTGTTACAGTGTGGAGATGTCCTAAACTTCTCCTGCACTGTTGCCCCAGTGATGTTTGCTGGTTTTGTTTTCCAGTTCACATCAATCCTGGCTGAGCCAACGACAAGCTGTAAGCGCATACTTGACCAAGGAACATTTAAAAGATTTGTGTGGCTGCATTTATATACTCTGTGGGTAGACATGGTTATAATACTTCCTTTTTCTGCATTTTTCACTGTGATTGAATATTCCTTCTGTCCATAAGACTCTGACACTTTAATTATGGGTCATGTTTCCATTTAAATTGATAGAGAATTTGTATTAGAAGTTTGAAAGAGAAGTGTGCCCTCTGTACTATTAATAGTATTATTACTTTAACTACATGATTCCCATATGGTGGATAAAGTATAAAAGACAAATAAGCATCTCTGCCCACAAGGAACTTTTACTTCTGCCTAAAAAGAGATTAAAGGATACAGAGCAGGGAAGTTCAATGCAGAAAACAGACTGAGGTTTGGAGGATAGAGAGAAAATGCTGCAAAGAAGTAGCAAGTCTGCAAAAGGTCAAATCTTATCCTAGAGATGAGGGGCAGCCAACAGAATTAGGACCAGCATTAACGTCTCATACCATGTACAGCAACTCCCGGATTAGCGGTGAAAATTGAGATGTCGGTAACTGAGGTGAAGAGGCTATTTTTCCTATGAAGTGTTTAATTTTGCAAGTGTATTTCCTCTTGCCCAAGCACTGTCTCACCTCTTCCTATGAGCTAGGCATGGCATGTCACTGAGTCACACCTCATTTCAGCTGCACTGCATCAGCAGCAGCTTTTGGTCCCACCTCTTCAGCATTTTGTCAGTGCAACCTCCTGTTCTCCTCGCCCAGACACAAAGCTCAGGCAGGGAAGCGGGACAGCGAGCCAGCGCATACACACTGCTGCTCTTCCTGCTGGGCCACCTGTGTGCCAGCTTGGGCTGCACACACAGCTTGGCTTTGTGCTGATCAGGCGTCTCAGGAGGCTGCTTGGCGGCACCTAAACAGCTCATATGGGACCCACAGGGGCCAGGTAAAGCCCCTTGTGCTGAACTGCATCAAATAAAGGAATCCATGCTGCAGGCAGAGGGTTCAGAGAGCAGAAGCATGCTTTGGACAGTATGCTGTCTCTAGAAGCCAAATATGTGCTAAAAGAAATCACTAAAAGCAAATCATGCCCCCCCCCCCAAATTATACTATCTAAAATGGCATAGATTTAAATTTCCCATACAGTGAGTTTAAAGTAAATGTTTCACGCCTGAAAAGATATTTTAAGACATTATAAAGGTTTCAAAGTCAAGCACCCATAATAATAAGCAGCATGGTAATTTGGATTAAGCTTTGCAGCTTTAATTCTTTCCTTCTGAGTGCAGTTGCATCCTGGTAGTCTTAATTTGTATGATCACATATATCTTTTTCCAGAATGCAGAAAGCTTGATTAAGCAGGAACCAGTTAATCTGTTGTTGTCAAATGTGATAGAATGGGAGGGATGTCCTCCAGGTGCCTGTCCTTCTCCATTAACTGCTGACAGAACCAAAGTGAGAACTTTGGTGAGATACCTAACGCACTGGTCAGTGAAGCAATTCCTGCTTCTAGTACTGACATAGAATGCTCTTACTGGGTGTACTAGATATGTCCTGGCAAAGCTCACCACTAGCTGATCCACCACCACCAGTGCGAGCCTTCCCCAGAGAGAAATTGTAGTGCTTGACGGCTTCCAATACACTTCCATGGTGTGTCACTCACTGGCTAAGAGGCCTGTGTGGCCCAGGAACCTTACGTCAATCAGAACTGAAACATGTCTCTCTGTGCACCGCTTTATACATTTCTGCAGTCTGGCAACAACTTTTAGAAATGCATTTTCAGGTTCTTCAGAGTCTCAAATGAACTTTTTTTAGCATGGACCCTCATCTAAAAATCCAGGCTTCTTGGTGCAGCAAACAAGAAAAATCTAACTTAATTAAGCTAAGGATAGAATTTTCATATGTGATTTGTATTGCTGTCACTAATGGGCTGGTTCTCCAACACAACTTCATGCTGTTGGTTATTGTTAGAGAGAATGACCTTCTCTATGACATATGGCCCTCTATAGCCTGCACTTTTGTAAGGGTTAGTTTGGAGCTGGGGATGAATGCTGCCTGCCATATGAATTTAATACGGCACTTCAGTAAACTTGCAAGTTGCTGGAACTGGGCTCTCAACAAGTCCGGCAGCTACTGCAAGACACTATATAAAAGCAGGTGCTTGCATTCACAGAGTTTAGTCAAAGTTGCTTGGCACATCAGCAGCATAAGATATTCACTAGAAGAAATAAGGAGTCTCTAACAAGCAAGTTTATCCTCGAACTCGTAACCACAGGCCATTAAAATTAAACTACTAGTTAGTCAAAACCTTCTTTTAATTACTAAGAACTAGCGAAGTGTGACAAATCCATGACAACACTGAATTGTTAGTTTCCTGCAATCTTTATATTTAAAAATAAATTCCTCTCTACAGTAAGACTTAACCTACTGGGGCCTGGGAGTACAGACAGTATTTGCCTATTACCAATCATTATTATACATTAATTAACTTAAGAAACAGAAAGTGAACTAAAGTTAGCAATATACAATGGAGAGCCTTTTGAGATGGAAAAGATTTGCACTCCACGCTTTTCCTCGGTATTTCTCAAAATATACCAAACATACTAAATATGTGGAGATCCATATATACAGATTACTGTTTGTTCCTCTACAAAGCCATAACATGCAGAAGAATGCTGTCAGGTCAAATTAGGGGTTGCTGGTTCTCATTGCAAATATTTCACTGCAAATCCTTCAATACTTTCTTCAGCTGCCAAAGTCAAGTGGCTGCAGTAAGAATCCCAGCTTTTATATTTTTTAAGCAAATTTTTAATTCTTCTGTATGGCAAAAGCTTGTAAATATGAAAGGAAGGTCTCCTAAAAGCTCAGAAAACAGATGGCAAATAACCAACCACCTACCCATCCTCTCGAAATGTCTTATTTTTAAGAAAATGGGCTTTTAAGCCAACTTCATTTGTGGGTGGACATTGACTCATGAGTTTTGAACACTTACTGTGGCAACGCAAATCTGGATCAAAACTTAAATTTTATGTTTCAAAAAGCACTGTTGAAAAAATTTTTAAAGCAACAGAAATGCTTGTGTTCCATTTAGTTTCCAGACCACCCAAATTAATTATGTATTTTCAAACCACTCAAGTATTCCCTTACATTATTACTAGTCAAAACAGAAGAGAAACCCATTAGCGTATCAGTTGCAGGAGGTTTTCAGAGGAGTTTAAGCAAGTAGCTGCCAGGAATGCTCATGGGATAGCTGGTCCATCTGTGGAGGGGAGAGGAGGTCTGTGAACCTCTCAGTCTTTCTCAGCATTTTGATTCCTAGAAAGGAAAACTGACTTTATTATTAAGACACTTCCAAGGGGAGCAGTACCATGCAGCTGTAACAAACCAGTGACAATACTGTGTCTTTCATGTAGTAAAGATTTTCATATCATACTCTATACACCCTCACACAGGTAAGTTCATAAGGTAAGTCAAAAGAAGTCGCCAAGTAGATAAGATTCAGTCATTTTTAAGCTGATTAAACAATATTGTTGATGACAGAGGTTAGCATAGGCCTGGCTTGGCAAACAATAATAATTGCTGATCATAATGGTATGTACTAGAACAGGAAGCTACTCTTCCTCCAAGCTTCTGAGCATATACATTGCAATCATGACACCATATATAATGGCAAGTTAATCTTAAAAACAATCACCTGTGAAATCATGACCTTGTTTGAAATATTTTAATTGCTCTGTCATGCAAGTATTCTCCAAGGTTACTATGACTGCACAAAGTTAGAAAAATATTTTGCATTTTGTCAGACGATGTGCTTTGTAGATGCATGTTTTTGTACTCCTAAAATAAAAGGAGGCAACTGTCTGTACATCCTACAGGCTTCTGGTATATTTAATATAGTCCATAAATTATAACATAATGATCAGTCCTGTACAGCAAAATACTACTATCTAGCAAGAGCAACAGATATTCAGGATTTCACGCTAACTTGTTTCCCTGGAACACATTGGACAATGTGACAGATTGGTGGTAGGACTGGGAGCAGCTACAATAACTAAAAATTATTAAAACTCAGTATTTTCACCTGAGAGTTTCACGTTACTGAAGTCCATTTAAAATCTACTTCTGCCACTAAGATTAGCACGTGGAACATTTGACTTTGTAGGTGTGAGAGATGCAGAGAGGAAAAAAATAGTTTCTCATATGTAAACATCTATTTTACTGAAGAGCCAAGTGAGCTAAAGAAAAAAGCACGACAAAACTCCATCTGCGTGCAATTCCTGGAGCCTTACTCATCTCACTTCCTGATTCTCCATTTTGGCCTCCTTTCCCTTAGGGCCCTCCTACCTCTATAAACACCATAACAATAATTATCCCGTCAGTGGAGACTTAAACATTCTTGACATCCTAACATCTAACAAGTACAGGACATTTCACAAAGGCCTAGCCTGGCTTTCAAGAAGTGGGTCAGCTTGACACATCCCATGTGTTTCTGAAAGCCTGCAGTCTCTGAGCTTGCTCATCTATGGTAATGGGCACACTACCAATGTACAGGCTGGAAACAAAACACTGCCTGGTTTGCCAGTGGAACTTTAAAATGTTTACCGAAAGAGCATAACTTCTAAGTTTCCATCTTAAACATCACATAGAGGATGTCCTATGTTGCCTGGCCACACCGCAGTTTCCAAACTGGGCAGTTTTGTGACCCACCTGCCCTGTTAGTTAAAAGGATACTGGAACTCTTCCAGCTGCTCGCGGGAGACAGGCTGCCGATGCACCCGGCCAGGGCAAGGAGAAAAGGAGCGCAGAGCATTTCAGTACATTGGTCCAAGGAGGCTGGATGGCTAGCTCTTCACTTCTTACATTTCATCTGTTGCCATCCTTCAACCTCACTTCACTTGGTTACATACCACAAAGGGATTTTTTTAGTCCAGGCTGATCTGGCCAAGCAAACTCTTT
This sequence comes from Phaethon lepturus, assembly GCF_000687285.1. Lineage (NCBI taxonomy): Eukaryota > Metazoa > Chordata > Aves > Phaethontiformes > Phaethontidae > Phaethon > Phaethon lepturus. The sequence goes on along the minus strand of NW_010536531.1, from coordinate 4,278 downwards.
TACTGTAGAAATGCTGGACACTGTGATTTTACAATGATTTTTCTTATATTGCAACATTTAAATCAAGCCAACTTGCTTCCACCCTCGACAGAAATGCATGATGACTCAGAAATGGATCTTGACCCGCTAGCTGAGAATCACTTCTCCATAATGGTGTTATGGTTTGATATCTGTTTTCACAAAAGGAATAAACCAATGTGTCTCATCATATTTTCTATCCTGCCCCCACAAAAATTTGTCTTGTGAATAAAACACATTCTATTCAGCTTGCAGGGCATTTTATTTCTGTGCTCATTTTGACATTTTAGTTAGAATACGATGCTTGTACAGTAGCCCAGACAGAGGAGGCTATAAAATCTTCTATTTATGATCTATCCCAGTGAACGGATTTTCAGTTCTCCTTCAACTGCCTTTGAATACTGTGGGGAAAAAAACACCACCCTATGCACCAGAAAATGATCAAAAATAATTGTTCTTCATTGTGGAAAGAGGGTATGGTAAAGAACTACAAACAACAACTTTGGAAGAAAAGCATGAAGCTATCTATGAATAAACTTTAAACTCATTGACAAAATGCAAAGAAATTCAAAGAAATTGGACTATAGAGATTAAATTTGGTGAGATTTTGTACAGAGTAATTACACTTCTATAAAACTTGGTGCCAATGTACATACCAGAAAGGTAAGAACAGAATACAAACAAGCCTGATCCCGCTGTGTATACATGCTGGTGTTCAAGTACCAAAACTAGAAAGATATATATCTCTCCCCATATATTTTTATATTTCATAGATGTGTATTTTATATTTTTATATATGTATGTATAAAAATACCACAACTGAAGCATTGGCAAACAAGAGAGCTTTCTAATCACTCTTGGTCTAAGATAGGCAAAGGTATAGCTGACTCATACAACAAAATTATTTCCATTAGCGGATTGCTCAGTTTTATAAAAGCAGAAGCACCATGGTATGTGTGAGAAGCAATATAGTAACACTGTAAATTGCAACTTGATTACCATTTGATTCAACCAAGTTAATAGCTGACGATGGCCTATAATTCATACGTGATTCATTTTGGCAAGTCTTTCATTTGTCAGTTCATTGGGCCTATCCTATATAAGAGCGATTAAATTAGCAAGGAAAAAAAATAGTCTAAATAGCAAAAGGCTCAGCAAAAAAATCCTCCAGGTAGTTTGAAGAGATCTATTCTTAACACTGTTGAAATAGCATAGCCTACTTCTTAATGGCTTTCTTTTCTTATTAGGACCAGTAATTCAGCACAGTAGGTACAACAATAAATAACACACTGCTGATTTCCAAGCAGCTTTTTGAAGCAGGGAAAATTAATTCCAAAACAGTTACAAAGAAACTACGGCTTGGAAAAACTTAACGAGGAGAAATACTAAATGAACAACAGCAAACAGTTACCATCACTACAAATGGGAGATACTTAGTTTTGGAGGGTAAGTGGCTGGAAATTTGTCAGGCTAGCAGCCGTAGCATGCATACTAAATTCACGTGTAACTAGGAGGCTTGGTCCTACTGGGGGGACAAAGGACACGCACAGAAATGGTGACTCACAAGGAGAATCCTACCTCTCTTTCTTGATGACAGACAGAATGCTATCGGCATCGCTGGCACAGATGGCCATAGCCCACTTACTCACTCTTAATGAAAACAGAAAGCAGCCAACACAGGATCCAGGAGTTAAATTAACCTCAGCAACATCGAGGCCATGCAGAATGCTCTGCTGTGAGAAGAGGGATGTGGTTGTGCAAGTGGGAGAGCTTTATTTTTACCGATGCTGCCTGGAGGGTGTTAGTCAGGGGCTGCTCTCCCCTCTCTGACTCTGGGCTCTCTGAGGAGAGCCAACAGGCGTACCAACAGCGAGCTGATGCCCATGCAGCGCATCTGCCTGGAGCACCTGAGTCCTGGAGCGACGGAGGGAACTGATCACCTGCACTCACATTAAAACCTGTGTCCAACATGTTGACATGTTGCCTCTTGGTATGTCCTACAGGAGGCCAAATACCCTCAGTTGCTGGAAAGCTTGAATTGCATTTTCTTTGGTGGAAATGGTCACTAAAAGTAAACATAAATAAAAAACAAGCATGCAGAAGAAAATCTCTACATATGAAATTAGGCCTAATTAAGTTTTTCTGCAAAGCAAAATAATTTCTGGCTGATCCATCTATTAAAATTCTTTGAAAGTGTTAACAAAAATCCCCACCCGAAAACCAAAGAGATTTTGGTGGACTAGTTCACGTTTTACAGTGTTTCAAAAGGCCTTTGATTAAATCCCTAAGTCAGAGGTGACTCAAGCTAAGTAATCACTGGGCAAGAAGAAAAGTACTATCACAGCTGAAAAACTGGAGATGGAAAACAAAGAGTAGAATTCAACAGCAAGTTTCTGTGATGGTGGAAGGTTAATGATGGCCTGCTTCAAGGCTCTGTAGCGAGTCTCGTATTGTTGCTGTATTTACCACTGGTCTAGAAAGAAGGCTGTATTGTGAGATAGTAAAATTTGCAGCTGTCACAATTATTTCAGTTAAGCAAGACAGGAGGGGACTGTGATGATGAGGAAGTCCTAAAGAAATAGAACAGACTATGTCAGTGGATTAAGTTAAATATTGGAAATGCAAAGTAACACACGTTAGAGAGGAACATGAGTACCACTTCTGAATCTGACAAGTTCCAACTCATTTACGTCAACTGAAAAGCAGAAACTGGGCATTTATGTAAATAACTGCATGCTCTCTCTAATCCTTACAGAGCCGTAGTCAGAAAACAAATAAGCTAATAGAACACAGGAGGAATAAATAAGATACTGGTTAACATGGAGTATTAGAATACCTCCACATGAAGGAATTTATTTCCTCCTCTGGCATAGTCTACAGTATATCCTATCTCAGCAAAAGTGATGTGGATGAGTCTGTCTGCGGGCATGTTTAGGGGAAAAGACTCTTACAAAAACAAATGTTTTGATAGATTTGGATAATTTATCCTAGGAAAGTGGTAAATGACAGGACAAAAGCAATCAGGGTAGAGAATAACATCAAGAATTAAGCACAGAAACACCTGTTCTCCTGTCTTACTGTAGAAGAAACAGGAAGTTGATGGTGGCAATCTTAAAACAGGTGACATGAAATACTTTAGCATGAATGCTAAGTGAGCCATGGCTCAGCAAGTAGTTATGGTGAAAAATGTATTGAAATTCAAAAAAGTTGAGACGCCTACACTTATGACCATAAATATAACCCCCAAAGTTTGCTAGCCAAATACCGTTTGTTTGGTTTTTTTTTTAAATTTAACTCTAAACCACTAAGCTTCATGGTTTACAGCAACCTCTAGATATTAGAATGCAGACTTACATTTAGTGAGAGACACCATACCAGTGCCAGGGTAACCGACCCTCAGGCATGATTCAGCATGTGTTTTGACATCCACCCTGGGCGTTTTTACTCTTGCATAGTCTGTAGCTCCTTTTGATAAGGTATTTTTAGATAACTACATTTTGTCCAGCCATAGCTGCTACTATAAATCATGGAGTGGTCTCGTGTGACAGGATATTTTGGTGACTATAGGCGAGAAATGTTTAGCTTCTTACAAGCCTTTGTGAGTGTCACACCTGCATTACCTCACCAGCCATTTCACACAGGTGAAGCATAATTAACCTCCTCTATTTCCTGCTTCGGTACTTGTTCTCCAACACAGGGGCAGCTGGAAATGGTTTAGTGAAGTGCCCAACATTTCAGCGTGTGACAGGATATTTTGGTGACTATAGGCGAGAAATGTTTAGCTTCTTACAAGCCTTTGTGAGTGTCACACCTGCATTACCTCACCAGCCATTTCACACAGGTGAAGCATAATTAACCTCCTCTATTTCCTGCTTCGGTACTTGTTCTCCAACACAGGGGCAGCTGGAAATGGTTTAGTGAAGTGCCCAACATTTCAGGTTCTAGCCCTGCCTGTAAAATCCCCTGATGTTTTCAAAGTCATGCTTGCCTGTCTGTAGATGTTTATCTTTCATTGCTGCCATGTGAGAGTATCAGTGCAGGCAACCACTTATTAATCAAGGACATTAAGTATAGGCAAAAATATTCCTCAGAGCACACACCAAAGGAGGAAAAAAACCCCAAACCCCTCAACAAAGCCCCCAGGAACACTGTCCTGCTCCTTCTATCCTCGTCAGCCGAGGCATTCCCAAGCTTTCTCACCTCCCGTGGGCCGCCCTGCCCTGCTCTCAGTGGCACTTCCCCTTGCCCACGTCCCCTGAC
>NW_010536530.1:2764-8242 GCF_000687285.1 Phaethon lepturus | reverse complement strand
CGGAGCCTTCCTCGGTGCCCGAGCGCGGCCCTGGGGTCGCAGCACCGCCCCAGGGGGCCACCGGCCCACGGCTGCCCCCGCCCGAGAGAAGCCCACCCCAGGCACGGGCAGATGAAGGCACAGGGCCGAGGCGGAAGGAGAGCCAGGGAGTCTTCAACAGTTTATTAGAAAGAATGTAGACATTAAAAAAATCCCCGCTGCTCTGAACATAAATTGAGGTTTTTCAGCCCGGTTAGAAGCCGCCCCACGTGCGTACACCCAACAGTCTGTCACTCGCTTCCATACCCACAGTGCAAATACGATTTGGTCTAAACGTACAGATTGACAAGCAACAATGTACAGCCACTCGCACCCCAGACTAGATGTAAAGCTTTAGGGTCAAACGGTACCAGGGGACAGGCTCCAGCCACCTGTGCCAGGTCGGGGCACGCGCCTCAGCACTGAACACCAAATGAGGAGAATTTTGTTTCCTTTTCAATATAAACTTTAGCAGAACAGACCTGAAGACACCACAGAGGTACTGCACAGCGCCTGCTAAATTTGTGAGCCAATTACAACATCCTTGTTTCAACCAGTTTTGTTCCTGGTACAAATGTACAATTTCAGGTCACAGAGGGGAAGAAAAGAAAATGCTCATCTACCACTTGGTGTAAATTCAGGATTCTCCCGTTGTAATTACATCTGCTACAAGGCAAGGAGGCTCTGTAAACTTTATTGCAATGCTTCTGTATCGATTGCCTACACCTCAATTGGGTTTTTTTTTTTTTTTGGAAGTCTGGAAAACGGTTCATGCATAACGTTATTGCCTCTCATGGCTTAAGACCGCCCCGTGCAATGGTACACACCTACCATCAGTGAAGCCATTTAAAATGGACTGAAAATGGGTTAAAGGATGCAGGATCTCCCTTTAGGGCTATCAACTCAGGAATTCTTATCTCAATTATGAAATGTTGTGATGAAGTTCTTTCCCCAAACCCTGAAGACAACAGTTTTCCTTACTCCAGATCCGGCATTTCTAAGAGAAAGAGAACAGCATTAGTGGGTGGGGGGGGTGGTTGTTGTTTTGTTTAAAAAAAAAAAAACCAACAAACAAGGCAACCAGGAGCCCCATTATGTCACAACAGACACAAGCAGGAAGATCCATCCCTCAAGCAAGAGGGGCATGAGGCAGTTTAAGGCCTCTGACCTTACCCCTGGTTCTGCGCAAGGAAGATCTGTGCACAGCCACTGCTGCAAATGCAGAAGTTACTTGAGCAGGGCCAGCACCACGCACACCGATTGCCTCATGCACATGCCTCCTGCTCTTAAAGCCAAAGCCTCCCAGGACTACAGCTGTCTGGGAAGGTCAAACTGACATGGAAAGGCTTTTGCTAGATTATGTTCTCACACTGCTCACGAAAGGCACTGGCATTAGCTCGCAGCCAGGATTTAGCGAGACTGACAGTACAGAACATCTGCTAGCTCTGCTCAAGGCTCTGGCTCAACTAGGAGCATTCAGCAAGCACTCGCACAGCTGCATAGTGTGCGGAAGCAAATGAGAACACCAACTTACTTTCGTCATCACTGTCTGGTGAGTCCTGGAAAGAAGAAGAAACATTAACTGGAGCAGACTACACTTGAAGGCACTTTTCCCTCTACTACCACTAACCCAGAAAACGAGCTGCCATTTCCAAAGTCTAGGGGCAAGCATGCTCTCAGTCAGAGCCTGTATGTTGAGGAACTCCAGGTTCCACAGGACGTGCTTTGTTTGGCCTCACTGGCCAGAGCCTACAGACGCGCGATAACCAGGGGTCACTGCAGAGGCAGGCGACACCAAGCTGTTGGGGCACTGCAAGCATTGACACCACACCCTCAGCTAGAGCGGAGGGTGTGACTTTTCCAGATGACATCATTTGTCCAGACAAGGTTTGGTGCTATTTAAGTTTTAACAGTGCTGAAGAGGGAATGCAAGTTTGATTTCAGCAAGCAGCAATGAATATACAGGACACTGTGCCAGCCCTGCATGTATTTATACAGCAAAGTACTTACATCATCTGCCCCATCTACTTCTGGCAAGTCTACATCGTCATCTCCACCCATGTTGTTCATCATCTGTTCCAGGGAGATAATAGCCACATTACAGGGTGAAGCCAACCCCACTCTCTACGAGAGCTAGGGGAGCACTATAAAAATCTAAAAAATAGCTTAAAACTGTTATAACCAACAGCCACCAGTTGTTTTGACAAATCAGCTGCACATATGCAGAAATTAAAAGGTGAGCATGCAACAAAATTTAAATTAACTGCCTTGCAAACCAATCAGTGCACCGAGTTAGTGCCAGCATCTGTAAAGGGACATACATTCATTTTCCATCTGATAGCAAACACAAACTGGTCATCTCACTGCCATGCCGACAGTCCACAGCACAGGTTAAAGCTGGCAACGGCTGTGCCTCAGCAGCAGAGCCTGCACCGAGACTAGCAGCCAGGAAAGCACCAGGAGGAGGGATACCAAGGAAGACGCCTCTTCCTGTAGCTGTCAGTCCCTGCTTGCCCAGAAGGAAACCCAAATCCCCAGGTACTCATCATCTTCCCATACCTCAGAAAAGCGATCAAAATTGGACATGTCTTCATCTGAATCATCTTCCCAGTCTTTCCAGTTGTTGAAGTCCACACTGAGCCAGTTGAGCTGCACATCAATACAAGAAGTTATTTAAGGACAAGCAAGTAACAAGCTGTTACTGTTAGAAAAGGGAAGTTACTAAGAACTGCCGTTCTGATAAGAAGCAAGGTAAGTGATCCATTAACTGCTACACAATTTAAACATGAGCATGAGGAGAGGCAACAGGCACTACTACCCTGGCCATCAAGGAGCCCAAACCCACCTTTGCCCTCTCTTTTGTTAACCTTGGCCATGCCTGACCAGACTCTCCTTTTCGTAAACAACATAAGATGGATCTGTCTGTTCTTTTATGCTTTGATTCCTGAAAAAAGGCAAACATCTGTTAGTATAACCATCACCAACTTCATCAGAAACTGCTTATATTAGACTCATTTGTCTTAAGCTACCAACTTATTCTTGTCCTGAAAAATACCATCCAGAGATGCCTTCATGGATCTGAATTTGAGCATGCTTTTATGGTCTAAGCAGCAATTTGCCCACAATACTGCAAGCAGCCTAAAGAATGGGTGGTATTTTTCAGGATACAGCACTAAGAACACAGTAAGAGGATACTTACATTTGGATCAATATTATTAAAAAGGTCAATTTCGTTTAAATGTTTAAAGTTATCACTTCCTCCAAGACAACTGTTAAGAGAAAAAAAAATGCTTGTGTTCAGCAGGAAATGTCTTCAAGAACAAATACGCTTTATTAACAGACTTTGCTACTTTAAGAAAAATTTGTCACCTAATCAGTATCAGCATAGCCTTTAGGTACCCCCCCGCCATGCCTTTCACCTTTGCGAAGGCCCAAGTTACTTACCTGAACGTAAGTTTGGATTTTTCAAAATTTACATTAACATCTTTACTGTCTTCAACGCAAAATTCAATAAAGACATAGTCCCTTCGGTCGTACCACTTTGCAGAAGCAGGCTGCCTGTGAACAGACCATTTAAGAGAAGTTCAAATCAAGTTTTCTATCCTTCATCAATATTGAAAAAACCTCACCCCCTTCCATGCTGCCAGTAAACCTAACACTGGCTTTCCTTACCTTTCTCCAGATACACAACTACAGCAGTTTTTCCTGTTCTTAAGAGTTGCATACTAGCTTATTAATTATTATTAATTACTATTAATAACCTTTAAAAGATACTTAAAGCTGAAAAAAGATGCGAAGAATAAAGAGAGATACAATGCATTCAGGGCATAAAACCCCCCAAAACCTCGTGATGTTCCTTGAAGAAGCTATCAAAACTTAGGAGACCAAAGTAAGTGTTACAGCAAATCAAGATTCTGACAAACTTTTAAAGACAAGCTGGCAAATGATGGCAAAATTTCAGTCATTTCTAACAGCTACATAGGTAGACTTAATTATGCTTTTTGTCACCCAAAGAGTTAAAGATCCAAAGCACACCCACTGAAAAGCCCATTTTTTTGGGCACTGATACTATTAAGGAATGGAGCATTCAACAAATTTGCTATGAGTACGACCCAGATGAAGTCAGTACAGTATGAGAGCTGAAGAATCACTGTTCTGACTTCTTGCTACAACCTCCTACATACACAGACTTTAACTCCCATGTTCTTTGGTATCCTCTGGCTCTCCGCAAACATCGCAACAACCAATAGCCTGTCCAGGGCACCAGAAAATGCTGCAAGACTCTTGGCCAACTCCTGTGCATTTACAGTTCTACAGTGACAACTCACCTGCAGCGCTCAAGCGTGGCCATACTTGATCGGCTGGTGAAAGCGACCCCAGCTCGACACGCCTCAGCTGTGGACTCCCCACCACTTTCAGTTATTCTCCTGGCAACTCTGGCCAAGCCCACAATGCAGGTCTGCATTCCAGGAGAAAGCAAACAGCCACCCAGCACAAGCTGCTGTTGCTAAGGCACAGAAGACCACAGGCGCTTCTCATACTTCAGCCATCTTCCAGAGGTGCAAGATCAAAGCTGGGATTTTTGCAAAGCTAATGCCCCTGCAGAGAAGCCCTCGAAGACCTACCTGTGAGTCAGACTGCAGTTAAATGCTCTGAGCCAAATGGTCACCTACCCTGATATTTATGGCAACTGCACTGACTACAGGAAGCTAAAGCACATGAGGACACAAAGCTAATGTTCCTATCTGTACGTGACAGAGTGGCTTCCACTTCGCACACTGAGGAGTGGGTGTCTGGTCTCAGTATAGCACTCTAAGCATTACAGCACAACCACCCGATGAAAGAGTAATTAGCTTTTCAGAACATTTATTAAGGTGACCATTGCTAAATTTTCAGAACAGATTTTGACTCACCTGATCAAACTATTCAATTCTTGATACTGAACTATGACACACTTACTAAAATTACTTACCAATTGCTGCACCACTCCACAAAGGAACCCTGCTCCCACACCCCACAGCTTGTTCCTGTCCTGCTCCCCTGTCCACGTACCTGCAGGATGAAGTGAATCGGGACCCAGCCCAGGCCTGGCCGAAACTCAGACCAACCAGCTGTGAGCTCCCATCAGTGCTACGAAGTGCTACTTTGCAATTCAGCTGTACAGACACTAGTGCCAGCTCAAGGAAAGGCCGGTACAGTGCCAGAAGAGGCCACGACTGCTCTGCCAACATTAGCACCTGTTATACATGCAGAAAATTGGGTGAAAACCTAACGCTTTCCCTTTTAGCGGCGTTTTTAGGAAACAAGGCACCTACTTACTCAGGTAAAGTACAACAATAGCAGAGTAGTAACTGTCTTACTAAGGTATTTTTAATTCCTTATTGGACCCAAGTTTCCTTTTCTAATAGGGAAGGAAAGACTCGGGGCGGGGGGGGGGGGGGGGCGGGGGGAGGGGAGAGG
>NW_010536530.1:0-2733 GCF_000687285.1 Phaethon lepturus | reverse complement strand
GGTGAGGGGAGAGAAGAGGATGAGAAATGACCTGCTCTATTCTCTCTGTGTCTCTGCATTCGGCCACTGCGCAGCAGCCATTTCTCATGCTGCTGGAAGACAAAAATCCCACTGCATGGGACTTGGTACATCACTCAAACACACTGTTATCAGAACAGAAATCTCAGTGTCCCTGCTCACGATGATGCAGGGGATTCTGCTGAATAGCATTAACACTTTGCAAACATTTTCAATGTCAATGGCGATATCTCCGGCCTTCCCAGGGAGCTGCATGCATTCCTCAGTTTTGTAGCTTTGGTTTGGCCATGACCTCAGTATCTTTGCCAAGATCAGGGGTTTTGAGGCACCAATAGCCTGTTCACATCACTTCCAAAATCCTTAACAAACTGTCCTAAAGCTGGAGGACACTCACGTGCATCCAAGAGACAGGGAGGAATGAAAGAGACCAAAGAAAATTTACTAGAACATAATTCATGTTTCTAACACTAAACATATGCTGCCTCCCCAGATATTTAGTACTTAGCACCCTGAACACGTCTACTGTAATTAGAACTACGCTGGAGTTGCCTATCATTCTTTTTTTAATCTGTTTTTCAAATCTCTCATCCTCCCAAAGGGAGAACGGAAACCTTCCTTTGTCCGCCTGTGAACTGCTTTAGTCAGGACTTACCGTTCAAACCAGTAATGCAGGATACGCTGGAACTGCTAACCAAAGCTATGGATGAAACGGAAGTCGCAGCTAATTTGCATTGCCTGCCTACACGGAGATTCCTAGGAGACAACTGCACACACGGAGGCCAATGGTAAAGCATGCACGTGCTCCAAGCACTTCAGAGAAACAGTTCCCCTACACCCACACAAAATTTTCTATTTTCTTACAGGCACCAAGCAACACTGTCAGGACTTCTAAGCATGGTCACTTGTTACACGGAGAGCCTAACGTTTCCTCCTTCTTGCTCAACCAAACTAATCCCAGGGGACCTCAACCTTATGCCAAGAGCGTCAACCTGACTATGTGCTTTGGTTACATATCATCCCCATGTCCTACTGGGATTTAGATTTCTCTGAAACGGAGAAGTTAAACATACTATATCCCATGTAGCAATAAACCACAGCAGACTTAGAGCAGTGTACAGCCCAGGGAACAAGTCACCAGTGTTCCACATTCAGCAAGGATTTCTTCTGTCAAATCTACATTTGCTGCCACCCACGTGTTTTGGTGACTTCCTAAAGAGACAGGGCCACCACACATCTGCATTTGGCTGTCTCTTCTAGTCATCATATTCAGAAGACAACTGTGATAACAGCATTGCAGAACAGGTTCTAGAAATTTCAGAGCAGCAGCTTCCCGCTGATGGGCGACGTGCAGGCTCAGCTTCACCCAAGTGACCTCACTGCTCTGTCCACAGGGGCTCAGCGGTGGGCTGCCCACAACATGAGGAGCTGCAGTTCTGCTGCAGATGCCCCGGTCTCCTGCTTAACCACAGGCGTAGAAGCAGCTTCTTGCACACCATACTCAGGAGCTGAATCTTGAGTCTTACTGTTGCTCAGCACAATTCAAGAAGTTTCCAAACCTGTCCTCGTGCTTCCTTGTCCTCTCTGTAGATTTCACCTATTGGAAGCCCATCTTTGTTTCCTGGAAAGTATCCTCACAGCTTTTACAGTTTAAGGACACTGCGAGTGTCATCTGCTGAATGAGATTTTTCATCCCCAGACAGCAGTCAAGAAATCCATTTTACATAATTAGTTTTGCTTTCATTTATATGCCCCAGAAAGGCTTTTCTTTTAAATAAAGAAACCCCCCCTAGTTTCAGACTATGTAGACAATTTTAAGTAGGATGTAGTAGATGTCTTCTACAGACATTAAATGAAAAGCTCTAACTTTATTATGTCCTTCTCATTTTCAGTCACATTAAGATGAAGCAGCCCCACAATTCGGAGTTTCAAAACAGCTGTGCTGAAATAAATGCCCCACTACAGACAAGGGGGCAAAAAGCAACTGGTGACATCAGCTGTTCCACCAAGCAGCAAACGCCTTCCTCGGTCCCTGTGGCAGACCAATCTTTCTGACAAAGAAAAACCTCAGAAAAGTGCTACCGCCTTCAGTCATTTAAGCCAAACACATGGAAATCCAGACTGTCAGTGGGCAATCCTGCCATCAGCTTCAGGGGCAGCACACCTCTTCCTCAAGAGCCAGATTGCACTCTTAAAAGCCTCACGCTGCAAAGTTTGGCTCCTCTTTCACTTGCATTGCTAGAGAACACTCATGTCGACTGGAGCTCCGTTATGAATAGCATATGCCGGTTTTGGGTCACTGAAGCAGCCTCAATAGAATTACAATGGAGGTAACTAATTAGGACTCCCCAGCATGGCACGAGCACTCGCAAAACGTCACAGCACTTGGGAGCGCAGGTTTCCGCTCAGGACTCACAGGAGGCCACATGAGCTGCCCTCGGAGAAGACATCCAGGCACTTGGCTCCTCTCCCAGCAGCAGCAGCCCACCACCGCGGGCAGCCTGAGCGCTCAGGCGGTTTCCCGGATGGGCTCCTGTGCTTGCACTCGCTTCAGGGAGGTGCCTGTCCACTGCTACTCGTTTTGAGGTGAAAGCTCACAAACAGATGAGCACATCCCTTGCATGTCTGCACGTTATGTGCACCAGAATGTCTTACTTACCGTGAATTTTTCGCACTTTTAGCCACTACCGTTCGGTGGATGTCAGGGCCGTTCAAACC
>NW_010536529.1:0-799 GCF_000687285.1 Phaethon lepturus | reverse complement strand
TGTCTCCTTCAGTCAAAATTGAGGTCACTGTCCCACCTTCCTTAACTTCCAGCCCACATAGATGCTGTGTGGCACAGAGTTGTCTTCTGATACTTGCAATTTGTTAAGATTCAGTTTAACCACAGATAGCAATAGTGTTTATGCACAAAAGTGATTTTAGGAAAGCTTACTTGGGAATGATTATTGTGTGAGTGAACACCTACACAGCTAAGGTTTTATATCCAAAACCAGTGCCCTAGGTTAGTTTGTACTGGTTATCAATATTTTTCTCATTACACTGATTTAAACACGAATTAGTGCAGACCCCAGATTGCATTGCCGAATAGAAATGAGTAACGTGGTGAATGCTCTTGTGTCTTGCAGAAGGGTAAAGCCAGAGGAATCTACCATTTTGACCACGAATATGCACTGCTCTGCAGTCCCTGTCATCCCCAGATGACTTCTTTCCAATTCTCCACATAAAAAAATGGTAAAACACAGTCCTGGACAAAGAGTTCGTGGCTCAAAAGAAGCTGAACTGGGAAAGACAGGCTTACGAAGCTGAACTTGTTTTACAATTTTCATGATCAACACATTGGAAGTCCATTCCTGTATCCAAAAGAATAGGTCAGAGTTTCTAAAAGCAGAGTGTGAAGCCTTATTTGCTGAGTTAAATAAGTCCTCCAAACCAAGTGTTAATTACTGAGTTAAAAGTCTGGTCTTGGGACTTGGCCCTGCCTGGCTTGCCCGCTGGCTGGTATTTACCAGATTCCTTCTTACCAGATTCCTGGGAGGGAGAGGGATGGTTCCTGGTTAGCTG
>NW_010536528.1:1067-18590 GCF_000687285.1 Phaethon lepturus | reverse complement strand
CCTAGTGATTCTGTGATTCTGTGATTCTCTGCTTTGCCCCTCTTGGTTTTATCTGGAAGTTGAGAGGTGTTTCATCTTCTAGATAGGGTTTTTCAGATTCCAGGATGTTCTTCTGCCTGTGGGAATTACTCATAACGTTTCTCAGTAGTCTTCTAGGCACTCTGACAATTTAAAGGAACTTGTAGTTAGTCATGACTGATACTCTGCATTGCCAGCATCCCCTTTGACGTAGCACAGAGCTATTGGTCCTCTGTCCCTCTTTGGCAAAGAGGGGCAAGATCCATATGTCCTACTTCATGTTAGCCTGCAGTGGGACCTGGCCTCTTTTATCTATCTCTGATCAGCTTTTTTAAGGTCTTGTCACAGTACATACATAAGAAGCAGAAAGCAACAATATCTAATTTAATGTGCTAACTTTGAAAATGTGGCTCATCTGGCTGTAATAAGAGGAACCAAATATTTTAGCCAGTAATTACTTTGGGTAAAACATCTTCCGGAGAGATGCTTCCATTTTTCTTGACCGGAAGGCTTCAAGAAAAAGAGACTTTCTCTTTGTAATTTATGCCAAAGATTAATCAGCTTTGCTGCTTATCTTTATTTTGCAAAATACTTAGTTTGAATTCTTGTTGGCCCATTTTTCCTTTTAGGGGCTTGTAATTTTTTTCCCTTTGCATGTATTTGTAGCATTTGAGGTGTCTTCCAATGTTTTTGACCTGCTAAATAGGTAAACTCTTACATTTTTCATCTGTAAACTTCACTCATTAGTTGTGGCTGGTTTTCTCTTTTCCCTTGGAAAAGGATTTTTAACCTTCTTTTGAAAATACAGACATTAGAACAGGAATAATAATTTTAGTACCAGTACAGCAGGGTAGTGTAAAATCCCCTTCTATATTGATTCCCAGGCGATGTAATCTGTAGTGTGAGGACCTCAGAGAATTAATGTCACTGGTAATTAACTCTTTCCTGACTTAAAGACAATTGAGTGTCTTTAGTCTTTGTATTTAGAAAATACTCTCTGCATATGAAAGAAGGATCTAGGCCTTTTTTCCTGCAAAGTCAACAGCAAAACTGTGAATTGCCATTGAAACCTTCATGCTCTGACCCACTCATAAAACTTGGAGCTACGTGATGGAAGTCATCAGTTTTAAGCCCAGAATTAACTATCATGATCGTTTATTCTTATGTCTTGTCTAGCAGATGAAAGTATCTCATGCACAAAATTGAAAGCGTTTGCCTAGAGATTGAGAGGGTTCAGCTAATTCAGTTGTTTGCCCTCCAGCAAGCATATCATAGAATCCTCTTCAGAAGATACTGAGCCTAATTCTGAGTTTATTTAGCCTTCTATTCATACTAGTGAAAGCCTTTTCAAGATCTGACTGTTCTGATGGAATAAATTAGCAGAATTTACTCCTTTGTTCATTACTGACTAGTTTATCATCTTTGGTAGTTAATTGCTATTTCTGGACCTTGGGAAAACTGGATGTAATTATTTTCCTTGTTTTGTCACCTTTCAAGTAGTAGCTGTAATCATCTGTTGCTCATGCAATGTCCAAGTCATTGCTCTATGTCTCTGTTCAGCTGTTGCATTTGTTTGTAGTACCCTTTGTCTGCGGAAGAAGCAGAGGTGTGATTACTGCATGGTTTTGGTTTAGATCTAAACTGCTGGGTTTTTTTCTTTTATTCAAGATACTGTATAATTTATTTGACATTATGATTTTAAAACTGTGCTGAATGTTATGCTACAGCATATAAAACTGTCTTTTTTTCTTTTAAAAAAGTTGCTGGAATGTGTGGATACCTGGCTGGAAAGATATCCTACTTGCCAATCTGTAGTGAGAAATTTAAGAAACTGAAGGATTCCCCAATAGGAGATGTTCTACGACAAGCTCAGAGACATAGTTCACATAAGTAAGAATTTAATTCTCTTTTAAATTTAAAACTTATTCTTGAATAGGACATTTTAAACACTAACAGATCATGGCTACATTTGCAGCTTTCAAAGGCCTTCAGAGCTGCACATTCCCTCTTTTCCCCTATTACCCCAAATCTACCACTTTCAGGAAGCTGTATCTGTAGCAGTTGGCCAGCTATAAAACATGCATTTTGAGCTCCTTGCATACAACTGATCGCTTTAAGGAGTAGAAAAAGAAACATTTTACTAAGCAAAATTTATTCCTTGTAAATTAAATGTTTTTTTCCCATGGAATTTACTTACAGTAGTGTGACAGCAGAAGTTGCCTACTTAGTTTAGAAGTAAACTAAGTTGACTGAAATAAAATAGTGTTATGTTCTGGAAGTTTTTCCCATAGTTTAGTTTGACTGAAGTAGGAAGAAGGTGGAAATGATTTCAGTGTTTATCAAAGGAAAGAGCTCAGTAAACAATATCAGTGCAGGAAGAAGCATGGTGGTCAAATTTACTGCTGTTTGTTTAAGTCCTTTACATCTGTAACAGCATTATGCTGTACATATGAGAAACTCATCAGGTTCTTAAAAACTATTTCCTGTTTTGTTCCAGAATGTTTTTTACCTCAAGTAATTTTTAATTGGAAACTACTTACAGAATATCTCACTTAAACCTTGGATTCAAAACTGGGATAATAGTGTTTGGACAGTGAGGAGTAGCCCTGCTATATATGTGCTAAGATTTGTTAAATATTTCTAAAGGACTTGATTATTAATTAGTTTATAAATTTAGATTTACGACAGTTATGTCTGCAAGATTTACCTTTGTTCTGAAACGTTCACATTTTTATGGCATCAAATATAATTTTAGGAATTGCCACTTTATATATTTACTGTATAAACTCAGCTGAAATGAAGCTGGACTGGTCCCTTCACCGCCCTGCAGTTTTTAGTAAGAAATTGTCATGATTCATTAACTGTGTTTACTCTAAGTGAGAACCTGTTTAAATGCCATTATCTGCTGCACCAGTAAGGCCCTTCAACCTTTAGTTGCCCATTCTTTTCTCTCTGTAAAATCTATTTTATTTCTTAAGTCATAAATGCCACTTTTTTCCCTGATTGAATGATTAATCTAAACACATTCAAATTGCATTCTTGTCCGTACATACTACCCTTTTAGGCCAGCAACTGAAAGCATTACATTTTCATGGTCATTATACATCTAGTAATTAATGTATTTTGGTAATTCTGATTTGCAGTTAAAAATAGGTAGGGACCTAAAAGATTAGATAGTTCTTTAAAGCTGTGTTTGCATGTACTTTAAAAATATGGTTGAGGCAATAAAATAGCTTAGCTCTGTATGTTTGTTATGAGATTTATTTATGTTTATTATGAGATTGTTTATTATGGATGTTTATTATTTATTATGTAATAAAACAAAGACTAATTGCAAATGTTTTCATATTAAACTAAAAGTACAGCAAAGCTAAGCAGAAATTTGAAGTAAAAATTGAGTAAATACTCCAGAGACATTCTAGTGGCAGCAAGTGGTGGCATTCTTGATAGAGAGACTTGTTGCTGCGGAGTGGTTTGCAGGACCATTCCGAGTACATAGCGAATGCTTTAGAATATCAGGCATCAGCTTCCAGAGTATTCTTTGTATGATCTTATCTTTCTGTCTTAAGAGAAAATTCATTAATGTTTCTGCTGAATAAGTAATTCACCAACTCAATAAACCTTCATAATTTCATTTCCCCAAGATTCTTTCTCCTTTTCTTCTGTTGTTTGGTATTGTTCAGTTACAGCAGCTTCTAATGATGAAGGGTTTTAAAATGATAATTCTTTCCAAAAGGCCTTTAAAATAACTAGTTCATGCTACCACTAGTTACATGGCCACGCCCTGTACTATTTGTGACTGATGCGTTTTTTCTGTCTGAAGACTCCCTGGGGGAAGGGATTGTCATTTTTGTCTTGTAAAGTGCAAAATACTTTGTCTCTTTTGTCTTGTGTTCTGTTCTAGAGATTTTCAGGTATGAGAGAAGTTTCTGGGAGGAAGGGAACAGTGTTGGGAAAAACACCTTTTTTTTTTTTTTTTTATCACTCTCCTTTTTTTTTTTATTTTTTAAAGTTTCCAGCAAGTTTCTCGTGTTGGAAACTAAACCATTTAAAATAAGAGACTGCATATATTGTTACTCTTATAGTTCCATTTTTAACTTTAGTATTTCTGTATTTAATGTGTAATTATATTATTTTTCAGCCGTTCCAGTCGGAAATCTGAATTTTCGGACATGCCTTCTCAGTCATTTACTGAATCTTCTTCTCCAAGAGCTGGATTCCCACTTTCTTCCAGCTATTCAGATGATTATAGTTCAACAGATAGAGCCCTCTCCAGTTATGAACCTGTTCCATTCAGTGCTTCCCTGAATGAATCCTCACCTACAGGAATTACTGATTACACTGTTGAAGGTGTGTTTTGTCTTAATATTTATAAGTTTGGAGTACAGTGTCTCTTGCCTTTCTCTTAGATACTTCTCTTACTAAACGATATATTTTCATCCCATGCAAACATACATGGTACAATATAGTGCTTTTGAAGGAAACAGCTTGAAGGTAAATATATGTATTATTTGGTGTTCTAGCTGTAAACTAAATTCAGGGCTTTTTCATGTTTTGTAGCTCTAATTGCAAGTAAAGATCGTAAATTAACTTACAAGGTTTATTCTGTTGTGAAACTAAATCTGCAAAAAAACTCAGCCTGTCTTGAAGTTCTTTTTAACTGAAATTAAGGTGAATATGCCATCCTTTCACTGCGCTAAACAAACCGTAGTTTCTACCATTTGTCTGCTAGCCTGTCTGAGGTTCTTTTGTTTTTACCAACAGGGGTGCTGTAACTGTACGCTGCCATAATTCAGTGACATTAAACTGTTTTTTATAATGGGACAAACATTTAAATCTTCTGAGAACTGAATGCATATTGTGTTCTGTCCAGGAACAGGTGATTTTCTCACAGAGAGCTAAAATGGTTTTCAAGTACTGTTCTGTGCAGCTGTTCCCCTCCTTCCAGTATGAACTCTGTCCTCAGCTATTGCAGGAGAAACACACGATTCTGAATTCAGGTCTTTCTGGTACACAAAGGAAGAAGTCACTGTCAAATGCAGTTTTGTACTTTGTATTAGTTTGGATTTTTTAACTCCTTTGTGGAAAAGGTTTTATTTCACAAAAAAGCCCTTTCATGCAACTCAGTTTTACTTACATAAAAGTATCAGATGTAAAAGTGTTGAGGAAATTGTAATTACTCTTCATCACAAATACCAATAGTTGGTAGAATCTTAATTACAGAACCAAGATTCTGCATTATAAATGTAGATAAAAGGATAAAATGTTTACCAGGTGACTTATGGTGGATGTAGTCCTAATTCTTTGAAGCAAAACTTAAAGCCTGAAGGCAAACCCTTGAGCTTCACCTAAATTTCTCTTCAGAAATCATAGATGTATCAAATGTATGATTATCGTAAATTTTCCATAGAGTGACCAGAACTATTTTATGCATCAGCTACCACGTGGTTGTTAGGATTTCCATTGGAAGAAAAGGAGTTAACTGCCAATCTTCCAAAGCAGCTTGACAAAATGAAAAGGATAAAAGGAATGGATTAATTAAAGACCAGATACATTCTCAGTTGCATTTAGAATTGCAGCTGTCATACTCCTTTTCATTTGGGATTGAGCTGTAATTAACTGGCATTCTAGAATAGGTTGTAACCAAGTTTTGGTGTGGGATGCCATTTCTAGTATTTTGGCATTTGTTTTGCTTTCAGATCCTGCTCCAATTCCAGAAGAAAGTCGTAAAAAAAAAGGCATCACATATGAGGAATTAAGGAATAAACACAGAGAGACGTATGAGGTAATGCTACCACCAAAGCCAGAAACTCCAAGCAAGTTTTCACAGGAAAAACCAGTTAAGGAAGGTAATACACTGATTTATAGAAATATGTAGTAAATTCAAATATTGGCAATAATGTTAAATACGGTTACAAACCCAAGGCTTAATTCTGCTTACCCTTTTAGCAATTAATTTTTACAGTATCTGCAGGTATCTCATATGTGGTGTGGTCTGTAGTTTCATATTTCAAATTAACTCTTTTTAAAAAAAATATCGATCTTCCAATAGCACACTCCAGTTCCTCTTCTCCAGCCATATTGCTTGGTGCCAGACTGAAAATCTCATAACTTTTGGTTTATTGAATATATCGAGCAACCTCTTTCAACAAAGAATTCTCTGAGCTCAGAGCTGTACTGAGGCATTTTAGCAGTGGAAGGGGGTGTATGTTTTAGATAGCATTGTTCTCTCAAAATAGAGCACATGGTTGATGGTTTTGAAGGGGGGGTATTTATTTTTATGAATTGTTTCATGTGGAATTAGAGGATTTCTATAGAGGCATTGTTTGTAGAGGCTCATTTTCTGCATTAAAACTCAAAGGAAGGAAACAGTATTTGGCAGCAATATTGGGATTTGTTTTCACAGTAAAAACCAAAAGTTTACACAGTAAAATAAGAATGCAATGTCCTGAAGAATAAGATGCCATTCAGTCAACTTTTTTACTCAATCAATTTTCTGAAAAGTAGATAGTGAAACGGTTCGTAGTTGGTTGCTCTAGAACTTTTTATGTAGTGTGACATCGGTGAAAATGATGTTACCAAGAGGAATGTTTTACCATTTAACACACTGTTGGACTAATCAGCGTGAATCATTTGGGTTTGTATGCAGTGTCCAGTCTTGTCAATCACGTTGCTACAAGATTTGTAGGAATAGCTAATGTCTCCTATTAGGCATAACAGGTGGTAATAAGTAGAATAGTATATTAATGCAAAAAGTTCTGAAGCTGTAATAGTAAGCTTGGCAACAGCGTTGCTTAAGAGGGTCCCATCTATTTCATGCTTGTGAATTACTTTCTCCAGATCATGTCTTTAGACAGATCTGCACAGTCTTGAAATAAAAATTATAAACAATTATTGGGTAACGATTTAAATCTGTTATTTCAAGGATGAAAGCCGTTTTCTCTTATCATGTGACTATGCCATGTGAGACGTTAAAAAATTACTGAAAACTGTAGTTTCAGATTGCTTCTAAATTCCATCAGCTAACACTTCATTGATTTACGCGTTTCTTTTTCAAGATATTTCTCCATAATAGAAAGGCTAGAAATCACAGAATCATTAAGGTTGGAAAAGACCTTTAAGATCATCAAGTCCAACCATCAATCCAACACCATCATGCCTGCTAAAATGTCACTTGAAAACTGTACACAGAAATCTTAAGCAACATTTTGCAAACCTTGCCATATTCCATGGCAAACCTTGTGGCTGTGAAATAAGAATATGCATGAATTATTTTGTTTTTAGTTATTTGAGATCTATAAAAGACCTCTATACAATGTTGATCAAATATTGCACCCTATTATATTTCTGTGTTCTATTGGAGGGTGGTACTCAGGCTTTGAGAATAGAACTACACTGAGCAGTGCATGAGATTTGTAAATAAACTTAGGAGTATCTCTTGTATTTTTAGGGTAAAAGAGTAAGGAGAGATACAAAAGTTCAGAAACGTTTTACAAGTGGAAGTACATTTAAATCTACAGTTCCAGGATTCTAGTGATGTTGCGGTCTAAGAGCTGATTTAGCTTTTTGTGTCACACTGGAGATGTTACTTGCTGTATGCCTATTCATACGTCCCGAGTCATTGTCCCTCTGTTCCTCCTCCTATCTCTGTGTTGTAGGAACTGGACTAGCAAACAGGACACAGTGGTTTTTGCCCCCGGTTGCAAAGACATAAGGGAAAACAAACCATGTTTAAACCAGTTTTAAGCAGGCCCTAACTTCCATCTGCTGGTGCCTTCTCCTTTCTTTGTAGCCGTACAAATATATGCATCTGCACAGTGATCTGGACAGGACCATTTTCCAGAGAATGAGCGCAGCCTGCTCAGCTGCCACTGTTAATAGAAATGGAAGTCAAATTGTACTTTGAGAGCGCTTCTCATTGTGCCTTGCTGCAATATCAGTCAGCTTAAAAGAGATTTGTCAGAGCATTATGCTAAGTTTGCTGACATCTCACTGAAACAGGGACTGTACATTCTGCTCTGTTCTGCTGGTTCTACTGCAGATAGGTATTAATAAACAGTGGGCTTAGTAATTAACCTGCAGGTAGATTTATAAAGGGGTGCCTGACTAGTGTCAGCGTTCATACTGGATTGTGTAGATCCAGCCTTTCCCCGTCAGTGATGGCAGTCAGTTACAGACTGCTTTGCAGCTTGCTTTCGGGAGAGCATCTTTCCACATTCTGGTCATTGTTCAGTTACGCACGATATGCTCCTGAATAAATCTGTTAAGACCAGTACCCTGGGTTTTTTATTCTCTGACTCACTCCTATGCTAAAGGAAGTGGCCAAATAATAATGGCTGAGTAGTTTCCTAGTAGGGATTACTGAATTTTGTTTATTTGTCTTTGAACGTGTTTTTAACTATCCTGAATCCATCCAATTGTGCACGTAACTAGATTATGTAGCCACATTATTTATTGTAACATTCCCTGCCTGTTTCCTCCAATTGTCTTTGTTTCATCCACGTTACATTTGTTTCAAAGTAATTACAAATTCTGTGGAGCAGGGATTAGCACAGTAGGCCTCTTGACTGAATATTAATTCATTAAAGAATAATGATTAACAAACTCTTCTCCCCATTTATTCAAAAGTAGCTTTAATTAGATGTCTGTTGTGCTGTGACTAATGCTTTCCCCACTCACCACTTTAAACGATAATGCATTTCGTCATACTTTTTGTCACTGTACAAGATAAACTTTTGCAGTTAAATAAAGTCATATGTGACTACTTCTTTTTTTCTTTTCTTTAGTTAAAGTAAATAAATATGGAGATACCTGGGATGAGTAAGAGCCAAATGAAGAACTGAAGAAAATTCTCTCCCGTCAGCTAACTTGAAATTCATCTAGATTTGTCAGGAGTATCGGCACCTTTGGTGTGTTCTGCCAAGCACAGCTATTAATAAGTGAGGAGCAAATCCCAACTTGCCAGAAGATTTTAAAAAAGAAAGTATTTAGGCTTAATTTTTTTTGATTTTGCATAAATGGCAAGCAAGGCTATTGTGAGGTGTCATGACTATAAACCATTTGTGCTATTGTTTAAGAATGAAAAGGGTAACTGGCAATAAATAATACAAACATATAGCAAAAGGTAAAAATGTATGTAAATAAATGCAATCACATGTATTGGGAAGGGAAAAACATCAGAATCTTCTCAAATTTTCAAGACTTGCATTAAAAGTTACCTGTAGAACTCACCTCTCACTTTGTTTTGTCTGAAAGTGATATGCTGGAAACCTTACATTGTTATCAAGCTTGGTTAGTAATATTTGAAATAATACTGTGAACTGTTCAGGGAAAAAGGGCTGAGGAAGCTAACCAAACACATAACTAAGCATACTTAACTGCTTTTCAAAACTGTTTCATGGTGCCAGCTATATTTTTAGACCGATATTCTGACTTGCCCACACTGGGTCTTTCGAGACAGTCATTTCAGAAGAAAATGATTGAATGAAACTGCAGATATTTAAAATAGCTATATTTAAGTGCAGAAGGTTAAACCTGACAAACTTTGGTAAAAGTTTGAATGATGACTGTTAATACCAGGTTTTCTGTATTTAGCCTCATTTCTCAGTTTGCGCCTGTCATGACAAAACACCCATGTTTATGGAGAAAAGATCCTGATCAATGGAATTTTGCGTTATTACTATGTGTAAGAAAAGAGCTACATTGGCAAAACTACTGAAGAGTATTTCCTGATGTTTGCATCGCCTGCTCTGTCTCAATCAAAGTGTTGTCTTCCATTAGGTATTCTCATATTCTTGCCTGTGCTGTTTCATCTGACAGCATTGTGTTTATTTTTGCTTTTTGGATATAGGTGAGCCAAAACCATGGTGAAGTTGATAGCACAAAAGCATCCCTGACATCCTTGTGGGAGACGAAAAATAACTTACCTACAAAGAT
Source organism: Phaethon lepturus (assembly GCF_000687285.1). NCBI lineage: Eukaryota > Metazoa > Chordata > Aves > Phaethontiformes > Phaethontidae > Phaethon > Phaethon lepturus. Next base: position 8,636 of record NW_010536528.1, on the reverse strand, counting down.
GAAAATTCTCAAAGATCTGATTGATTTAGCGGACTAGCAGCAGAGCAGCACGAATGAGAAAGTTATTTTGAGGGGGTACAGAGCAATCAGCTGAAATGAGGAGGAAAAAAGCGGGGGCGGGGGGAAGATGAGAATGCTTAAAGAGCCAAATACTACTGATGATAGTCAAAACACGAAAAATCAGAAAAGCTGATCTTCTAAAAAAAGGAATGTGCTAATCAGATAATCTTGAAGTTGTATCAAATATTTAACTCTAGAGAACGCTTCTCGTGGCCATGATGAGAGAACTCTGAAAATACACATACTCTGACAGAGTGATATTGCTGTGTGTTTTAGTGCACTATTCCAAAGCTGATTAGTTTTATCATGAAAATATTCACACTTCTTTATTCATGAGTTACGCAAGTAACAGGAAGGAGAAGATTTAGATGATAAAACTGGAGCAAATTCCTATGGGGGTGGTGGTTTTCCATCTGTAAAAAGAAGAAATGGTGGGTTTTTTTGGATGAATTAAAATTTTAGATGAATGAGAAGTTTCCAGGTGAGAAGACGTAGGAGCAGGCTTACGGCATTGAGGAAATAGCAGCACCTATAAGAGACAAACTATTGAACAATAAGCTTGCCAATAAAAATACTTTTTTTTAAATTATTTTGATGGATTTGGGCTAATACTGGATTTTCTCAAGCAAAAGAACATAAGGGTACAGTAACTTTTGTTTTTCCCAGGAATCTTAATGCATGCTTATACTAGAAGGTCATCTCAGACTCCGAGTCTATGAGTTCATATACATACCTCTGCAGTGTGGATACTGCACTGAAATGTGAGACTCCCTCTATTTCTCAAATATTTTTCTCTCACTGTGAAAGTTACAGTTGTGCCAGAAAACTTACTTCTGTGTAAGAAAGTACTTAATAACACACTGGAACCCTGGGCCGGGTTGAAGGCCCTACACTCCTGTTTCTGGCCCTTCTCCGGGCATTGTTATGCTGCACACTTGAATCTGTTCTGTCAGCACTGACTGTTGCATATGCACTGCTGTGGGTATTTTGTCGTCTTGTGTACGCCTCGTCGTCTGTTAGTTCGTCTTCCTGACAGAAGACTAACTGCGGACCTACTGGTGCAGAACAGCCACAGAAAACCGAGTATTTAACCCTGTGCCATTTAAGTGCTGAGGAGGTAATGCCTCCTATGACTATAATGTCTGGAGAATGCTCATTTTGTATGCTGGTAGCTGATAATTAGCAGTTAATGTGATTATCATAGTTCATATGATTATCAGAAGCCCATGATCTGAAAATTAGGCTTCCTTCAAAGCGTCATGCCTCAAATTAATCTTTTAGGTGGGCAAACACAGTGTTTTATATAAACTGTATTAGAATTTTTTTCCCTTTCTTAGAGGAGAAAATAAAAGGTATATATAATTAATGTTGCTTCAAAGGTTTAATGTGTCTGCTAAAGGTAATGTGTATACGTAAGATTTCTAAATTGAATATAATGTTTTCAATTTGTTGCATTCTAGTTAATACCTCTCGGAGGACATAGCCTTTTTTGTACTTGGGAACAAGTTGGGTTTACCATCAAACAATTTAAAATTCTTTGGTTTTCTGTCACATCCTTCATAACTATTACGTACAGGAGTGTTCACAATCATAGCTGTTAAATTGACAGGGTATTGAAAACTGGTATTTTGTCTACATTGGGTCACATTCAGTTTGCTGTGGCAATGTGTGTTTTAAACCCCCGATTCACTAAATAGCTGTAGGAATTCAGTTGTCTTCCCTTTTCCTCCACATCTTCCATTAGTACCACCTTGTTTCAGAGTGGGTTTTTTTCCAGTCTTGTGATTTCATAGCAGCTACCCAGTTAACCATGAGTCGCTTCCTCATACTGCATTTGCGTTACTTGGGGGGGCGGGGGGGGGCATTTAAACTGAATCTCTGTCTTGGAGCTGATGGCAGCGATATTGTCGCTGAAAGCCATGTGTCTAGATAAAACTAGTAAGAATGGTGAATGTGTGAAGAAAGCATGGCAGACCCGCTTGTTTTACGTTTACATGTATTTGCAGCTAATACACACCATATTTTCCTTAATTCGTTAACTAGGCCAACTGTTTTCCTGGAATATAGGACACTCATTACTCGTCAAAAATCATAGTAAGAATTTCACTTTGCATTACCATTTGTATTTCCAGTTGGGTACGTTTACAATCTGACCTAACCACAAAGACAGTGGTACTAAAAAAGACTTGAAGTCATCCTATGGGCCATCATACCTCTATGTTCATGAATAAATTTGAATTAACTCAATGTTTATTGTAAAGCTAAGTACTTTTTTCTTTTATTCCTCAAAATAAATTGTAACTATATACAAAAAATTAATTCTTATACCTTAAATCAAACACCAGGAAATGAGTCTGAATGCTTCACCATGAATGTTTCTAAAAAAACCTTTGAAGTAACTGCTTTCACAATTTCCTAAAACTCTTAAAAATAAGCAGTTGCGTGGTCAGCTTAAAGACGCTAGTAGCATTATCCTCAAGTCAGTTGTTACTAACATGTGTGAACACACAGAATGCGTTGTGAAAATTTGCCTCAGCTCTTGAACAGCTGGTAAATCTCTACCAAAAATCCTGGTCTTGAATTTTTTTGTCTTCTCCCCAAATTAGCAGGCATGTTTAGAATCCCAAGTAAATACACAATCTGACCTTTCCAGGGATTTGTTCCTACTAAAGTTGTTTGGAACACATCTACATTAAGGAGAAAAGCATCAATGAAAAGTAATTTGATGAGTTTAATCAAAGCAGGTTTGCGGAAGCCTGGGGAAATCACAGGTGCTATTCCAAACTGAGCCCACAAATGTCTTGCTTCCTTGAGAGTCAAGAATAAATCCTGACTTGCCTGCTATTTGCTGGAAGCGAAAAGACTTGTTTGTTTTCCCTGAGCTGGACTTTTCTTTGGTAGCCCTTGGTGAGGAACTCGTTCTGCCTGTGCACGCTGCAGGATGCACGTCCAGCTTCCCTCCCTCGGCTGTCACACGCACCTCAACCTTTCGTAGTAGGGCTTTACTTGCGACCCAAACTTTCCGACTTGCAACCAGAGTCAGTTATCTCTGTAATCTCCCTTTACTTTTTGCAGTTTGGTCACCTATTAAGCTGTTTGTAGAGCTCAAGGAATAGTGTTTGGATTTTAATCTCAAGGCAATAAATGGGACAATTTGCATCTCGTTACTATTTCAGGCTTTTGCCTCGGGCCTGTTCATAGGGGTTTGCCCTACTTCAGGTAAGTCAATACAGGTTTGGACACAGATACGTCTCAAGTTTATACTTCAAGTATTCTCTTTGCTAATGTAAGAACTGGACATAAACCACCAGCATCAGACAAAAGTTTTGAGGCATCTTTGAGTAGGTGCATTAGAACCCAAACCAAAGAATACCAGGGAGTCTTATGCATGAACAACCTTGTCCAAGGCACAGATTTCCAGTTCATACGACCATCAAGTGAATTACTCTTTCCAAACAATGAGGAAAATAAAACAACTGGCGTTTTTAACTGAAGTAAAATAGCAAAACCAGAAATGCATAACTGTTCAGGTTACAACATGTGATGAAAAGTAAATGGATTCTTGGATCTCATGGTTACTGAGAGCGCTGCTGGAGAGTAGATGATAATCCCTTGGGGATAATTTGTATGTATTTACTTCAGATAAATGAAAACATAATTCTTAAAGAATCAAAATATTAACAGCCATGACTTAAAGCATTTGCTTCTGTTTGTTCTCTTTAATGCTAGTAAAAAGTGGTATCATACTTGTTTACTGTTTGGTTTTTTTGATTGAGCAATTCAAAATTTCCTGAGACTTCAAGATACACAGTAATACATAGTTGCAACATGCAGTCATGATGTCCTCCCTTTAGCAGAAGCCTGGCTTTGCAAAATGAAAAAGCAAGAGTCTGCTCTGAGCTCCTTGTGTAATGTGATACTGCAGTAAACAAAAAAGGATATATGATCAAGACATTGCACAACTGTCTGATAAAAAGGATTCAATCATATGCCACTTATCCTTGAAATGAGAGAAAAATCTTAAGATGAAAGAGAAATGAAGAGTTTGATAGATTTCCTTTGCCAAAACTCAAAGTAAATTATTCGGGATTAAAAATCCATAGTGTATAACCTTTGAGTCATTGCTCAGTGATGATGTAGAACTCTGTTTTCAGGACACAATATTGGTAAGAACTGCTTCCAAAACCAAAGTTTTTCAATTCATTCCTTACATGGAATGCTATGCATTCTTTTCTACTCTCTCTAATCCATACTAGAGCATTCGATTTTTTTTTTAATTAAGCTAAAATTAAAATTAGGTTCTATATAAATGTCATGCCAAAATAAGTAATTTTGTTTGGCTCAATTCTGTAGTTTAAATATAATTGCTAATCTTAACTACTTTAGGATAACTAGCATTTTAAAACAGTATAGCTGATACAGGAAAGGGTGAATTTGTTTGCAGCACCTGATGCCTCATCATCAATGATGGATTAGTTATAATATCTAAATCATCTTCTAAATAAGCCATGCTAAGCAGAAAACAGTTCTGCTGGTACAGTGTCATGCAGTCAGTGTATATGGCTAGGTGCCGGCACTGAAGAGCTAAGTGTGGTTTTTAGGGTCCCCTTACAGATTTTATGAAGGACTGCATTCCGCTTTCCTCTTTACCCTATACTAGGTAGACAACGTGCAGCTGCCAACCGACTCGGAGGGCTGCACCACAGACACGAGCCACGCACCGTGCTGCGGGAGCACGAGTGCACGAGCAGGAGCCCCTTCTGCCCGTGCGAGTTCTCGCTGTGCAGGGAGAAGCAGAGGAGCGTGCACAGGGGGAGAAGGCCGGGCTGGCAGAGCAGCTGTCTGACCGGCGGCCGCCCACCGGAGCTGCCAACTGCTCAGCAGTGTGGTGTGAAACCTCGACCTAGACAAGGGTAGGTTCTGTGTCACAACAGCCAGAGGCAGCTCCCAAGATTATTGCAATCTACTGGATCCGTGGAAGCTAATCAGGAGAACAGGAAAGATTAAATGGCAAGCATTTGCCACCGGGTAAAGTTTCAGATTTCTATTTTGAAGTATTATGCATGCAATGATATAGCAGGAAGTAACCTTGGGCATATCTGGTTCAGTCATCGCAGACCTCAGCCCACAGCTGGAGTGAGTGAAGAGCAGGTTTAAAATATGCCTCTGGGAGGAAGCTTTGAAGCTGTTCCTTGCTCTGAAATACCTGAGCTTGCCGATGTGCCTAATCATTCAGCCACTGCTGCTGAATGCTTAACATGTGTATATGTGAGAAGTAACACTTAAAAGTTCAGATAAGTGGGTTTTTTGATGCAAGGTTCTAGCATCTGCTTTGGAAGTGCCGTTGCTCTCGAACAATCTGTATGTCAAAGACAACAGGAGAAACCTCCATTCCTACCCTAGTATTTTTACCCTTCATCAGCAGAGAAAAGCACTCTTGTGCTTTTCATTGTAACTAAAATTATTTCAAGGCATGTTTCCTCAGGAATCTTAAACCTTGTGCTCTCTGCACATGAAGATGCTTCAGTCTCCACTCGTAGGTATTAGCTACCCGCGTTTTATTCCATGTGGCAAGGCTCTTAACTCGGTTTTTCAACAGTGGTAAGAATGAGAGATGGATTGGAGGCACCACAATATTCAAGATGAGGACATGCCATAAAATTGTGCTGCAGTATAGTCTTTTTTTTCCCCAATTTCTTCCTAGGAATTGTTAATGTTCTACTTGCCTTTTGGCTGTCGTGGACCAGTGATCTTATGTCTTACAACTATGCAAGACTATGCAAAATGACTCCCAGAACTCTATACTGAGAATGTCAGAGTAATTTAAAACCAACTGTGTGATGCAGTTAGTATTTTTCCCCATGACAATGAAGTTTATCACTCAGTCTTTCAGCACTGAGATTTTTTTTCCTAGCTCTTCTATCATTTTCTCGTCAAGAAACTTAGTCATGTTTTCCTTTATGAGATTATCTGATAAAATGTTGACCAGATGCCCTCTGTCATGTCCCCAGAAGCCCTCTCAAGCCTTCTAGTTTTTAAACTGGCCTTGAGAACCATCTCATTTATTTCTTGAGAACCTCATTTTCTGGAGTGAATTAAAAAAAAAAAAAAAGGAAAAAACCCCATCCCATATCAAAGCATGTGCACAGATGGAGTAGATCCCTTTGTTCCCATGTCCACTCTTTCAAAAAAACACTAATATATTTGTAAGGCACAACATCCTGCTGAGAAAGCTGTAATGATTCTTCATAATATGTCATAGGTATACTTACAGCACTTTAGGACTTTACAAATCCACCTATTTTAGAGGTGATTCCTCAAATGAAGCACACACTTGGGAAAACAGTACACTTTATAAAAGCTAAGTCTGTAAGTAACAGTGGCTCGGCATTTCCAAGATGTGGAACTACTGCAATGCTGATGTCAGAAGTTGGATCCCTTTTTTGGCTCTCTCAAATGGAGCTCCTGTGTGTGAGGCCAAAACCAAGTTGGGTGAGTGGGACAGATTACCAGCAGCTCTTTCACTGGTAGAAATAGTCATAAGGAAGAAGCTGCTGCTCCCAAATTAGCATTGCTGTCAGAGGTACCAGAGTGGTGCCTGAGCTAGCTGCCCCTTCATACCTCCCACTTGGCTTGGTCCAGCATGCTCCTGTTGTAACTCCTGCCCCAGAGATTGTTCTCTTCTTACCAGCCCACCCTATTAGCTGTGGTTGCACAGCATGCCCTATTCTCTCATCCTCCTCTCAAAATGTAATAAAATAAACCCCAAATCTTATTTTTGATAGGGATTTATAAAAACTTGGATAGTGAGCTTTCATCTCCCCTTCATTCACAGTTTTAAGAGAGTTACAGACCAGCTGGCTTGCCTAAAGTCCAACTACTAAGTCAGGATTTAAACAGGAACATGCTTTCTTTTCAACCTATAATTACTTTCTCTTCTAAAACACAACTTACTTTTTTTTTTTAATTTGGATTGAATACAGTAGTTGTAAAATGATTTCAAATAGCTAACAGGAAAGTTCCCAAAGACAAGCAATCCATTGCAGTTTTTTGAAGTTAATGTCATTACAGTTTTCCTCTTCTACTCTGACCCTTTTTCTATTCATAATTTCATAAAGTGGAATGAGGTTTACATAAAGCTACTCACTTTGCATGCATTACAGCCAAAGGATGTATTTTGTTTCTTGATTTTAGCAAGTAAGTGGACTTCAACTAAGCTGTGATATGCCTAAGCACAGTTTATCTCCCTCATCCTTGGGTGAGGAAAGTAAGCTCTACTTTCCGGATACAAATGATTAATAGGAAGTTATATATGTTCATTGGATTTTTTTAGCCTTTTTGTAATATCTTCCTGCCAAAAGGGAATATATATCCTATTATTAGGGCAAGAAAATACTAAAAAAATTTTAGCACTATATAAACAATGCCTGATCCTTTGTGAGGTCAACTTTTTTGCTCCTGGAGGTCTCTTCTGTTATTCCACACTGAAATAAAGACTACGGAAGCAAC